>NW_028324410.1:0-9156 GCF_058129835.1 Hydra viridissima | reverse complement strand
ATCCGCACAATCAAATATTCCGTTGCACAACCGTTCGTTCATCACGCAACTCTTGTCTTGAACACAAGTGAACTGTGTAGCCGGATCGCAAGTAGCTAAACAAAGAAAGCATTTTGTCACTTTCTGGAACTGGCGCTCGCCGTTTTGCTAACGCGCACCAGTCAAAAGAGAAAGCTTTCTCCTATGCAGCCGCTAGCTGAAAAAGCCAAACTTAGCGATTACACTGTTTAAACAGAACTTAGGGGAAAAAAAAACAAACCTTGAGAAGCTGTCCTAAACACGCCGTCTTTCAATGTACCCAACTTCGACGTTGACGAGGCAACAGCTCGCAATGAATACTGGTACAAACTGTTTGCCTTCAAGCCTGACAGCCGGACTCGCAGCACGCTGCTGTTCGTTGTTAGATTTAGGCAAGTAGTGAGAACGTTCAATTCGCAATACGTCACAACGTATGCCAAACTGCTTGCATTGTAACCAACAAGTGCACTAGGAGGGCCCCATTGCAGCAACACTGATGTTTGCTCAGAGTAAAGCGTTGGCGTAACTACTACATCGGATACCTCTCCTACGACACCTAAAGAGTCAAGCGAAATACAGCTGAGTACCGCCTTCGACTATGTAATGTCCTCGACTTCAAGAAATAATCAGACACAGAACAATGAGACGACGTGCGTCTAACTGCGCACTTTTAAGCAGCCAAAAACCTATAAAAGCATTAAACAAACAGCATTCAGAAATACCTGCGCTTGTGTTCACTGTCACATTACTCGACCATGGTCCGGCGCCGCTAGGATTTACTGCTCTTACTCTGAACACGTACACGGAATCCGGGCTAAGTCCCCCGAAAATAACACTTTTAGGCCCATTTTGGCCAACGTCTTGATTAACCCTTAGAATAACCTCCGTCCCCACCAGTTGACACTCGTAGCTAGTTAGCCTATCTTGCGGAACGCCATTGATTGCGTCCCATCCCATTGTTATGCTCGTCGCAGTGACATTTGTTACGCGCAGACCTGATGGAGTACTTACAGGAACAGCTAAACAAAACAATCACTACAAACATTCAAAATGTTCAAAGCGGCACCCCTAGTTTGAATTAACCCTCAGAGTCAGCCAATAGATCGGCGAAGATAGATGAAGAAAACGCATCAATTAAACAACGACTCCTTTGAT
Organism: Hydra viridissima; assembly: GCF_058129835.1. Classification (NCBI taxonomy): domain Eukaryota; kingdom Metazoa; phylum Cnidaria; class Hydrozoa; order Anthoathecata; family Hydridae; genus Hydra; species Hydra viridissima. Next base: position 7,983 of record NW_028324410.1, on the reverse strand, counting down.
AGAATAAGATCTACATACAAAAAAATGCAAGTCGTTATTACCGCAACCGGCTGCTGCCAGCTCATCTGAGTTATCTGAGCAGTCTCGAGCCAAATCGCAAGTTCTGTTTTTTGAGATGCACTGACCGCTTTCAACACATGTAAAGTCACTATCTTGACAAGTAACTAAAAAGAAAGAAACGTAAAAATAGAAAAAGAGCATTACAAAGGCTACACTGCACAGTTTGCAAATCAATCCAGGCTCAATTGAGCAGTTTCTGTGTGCACTGTCAGCTCGGGGCGACACCAACATTGCAGTAGGGCTTTAGAGGCGCATCTCTGACTGCGAAACCAAAAAGAAAACGGGGACTTTATGAAAACGTGAAAAGCTGCGTCAGAATTCGGTGCCTCTGCAGACTCTTCTGCCGTGTAAAATGAATGGTCTTTACCACTCATTTTACACGGCATGCAAAAGCAGCGCCTGCGCAGGTCGTAGCAACGCTTTAAACCTGCAGCGCTGAAGGTAAAGACTTCTGCTTGCAATGTAACAAAATGCATTGACGCTCTGAAACTCACCCCTATCCGCTGTTCTGAACACGTTTGTGATTAGCTGTCCCAAAGTCATTTGAGAATCATAAACATAGACGGTGTATCGGTAAGAAGTGGCGGCCTTCAAGTTTGTAAGAGTTACAGACAGCTCTGATGACAAAGTAGAATTCACACAACTTGTGAGCCCATCCAGATCGCAATAAGATACAATGTATTGGAAAGTGGATGGCTCCTCGCCATCTGTAGGTGGTGGAGGCGACCAAGATATTCTAACTGAAGTGGTTTCAAAGTACTTTACCGGAACGATTGTCACATTGCGAACAGCGCCGATCGAGCCTAGAAACAAACGTTTTAAAAAGAAATCAAACTCATCGCTCTCTACAAAACGCGCCCTTTGCTTGGCGCTATCCCTGACAAGCGAAAAGAACTTGTCTACGCTCAACCTAGCTTTTTAAAAAAGACCAACTTGCAACGCATGCTTGCGACACGCTGCCAAGTGTTGATTAGCAACGCTTAGTAAAATACAAAGGACGCTTAGTAAAATACAAAGGACGTTGGCAGCCTTATTCATATGTAAACAAGCGTCTGGACAGGTTTTCTGTTACTGACAAAAGAGCAGTTATTAAAACCTTGGGTGGTTCGAGAAGTTCATAGCAGCGCTTTGCTGCAAAACAACGAACCACCTCCGTGCAGGTGAGCTACGTCTCATGCTGCATTACGTTAGCAATGCATCACGAAATGTAGCTCACCTATGCTTAAACGTTAGGAGATGTTAACTCCTCTTCAAGCCACGGCCATTCCAGAACTGCTCGAAGTCGTTATTAATGAAGCATCTAGCAAAAAAAAAACTCATTCAACAATTTGCGGCACTTCACGAAACATCCGCCCCAGAACAAAACAACATAGCATAAACACCTGAAGTCTGCAGCATTACACCGTAAGAACCGCTGTAAGGACCATCTCCTGACGGGTTGACCGCTTTTCCTTTGAAAAAGTAAAAGACACCAGTAGACAAACCCGTAAAGTTAACACTCAGTGTACTGACAGAAGGCTGTAAATTTATGTTGTCCACCCTTTGCTCAACGCTGGTGTTCGTGTTGATAAACGAGTAGTACTGCACTCTCTCCGACGGATCCTTTATCACTGAGAAGAAAATGGCAATGGAGCTGGAGTCTAAAGCTACTATCGAATCAATTAACGGTGCTGACGTGGGCAACGCTAAAGAAAACAAGCAACAGCACATCAGATTATTGCCTGCAAATGCATCACCGCTTAATCAACGAGATCTTGCAGAAACTTAAACACTTAAATTTCAACTTACAGCAAGACGCTGAAAGCGTTTCGTCTGACTTATCCGCACAATCAAATATTCCGTTGCACAACCGTTCGTTCATCACGCAACTCTTGTCTTGAACACAAGTGAACTGTGTAGCCGGATCGCAAGTAGCTAAACAAAGAAAGCATTTTGTCACTTTCTGGAACTGGCGCTCGCCGTTTTGCTAACGCGCACCAGTCAAAAGAGAAAGCTTTCTCCTATGCAGCCGCTAGCTGAAAAAGCCAAACTTAGCGATTACACTGTTTAAACAGAACTTAGGGGAAAAAAAAACAAACCTTGAGAAGCTGTCCTAAACACGCCGTCTTTCAATGTACCCAACTTCGACGTTGACGAGGCAACAGCTCGCAATGAATACTGGTACAAACTGTTTGCCTTCAAGCCTGACAGCCGGACTCGCAGCACGCTGCTGTTCGTTGTTAGATTTAGGCAAGTAGTGAGAACGTTCAATTCGCAATACGTCACAACGTATGCCAAACTGCTTGCATTGTAACCAACAAGTGCACTAGGAGGGCCCCATTGCAGCAACACTGATGTTTGCTCAGAGTAAAGCGTTGGCGTAACTACTACATCGGATACCTCTCCTACGACACCTAAAGAGTCAAGCGAAATACAGCTGAGTACCGCCTTCGACTATGTAATGTCCTCGACTTCAAGAAATAATCAGACACAGAACAATGAGACGACGTGCGTCTAACTGCGCACTTTTAAGCAGCCAAAAACCTATAAAAGCATTAAACAAACAGCATTCAGAAATACCTGCGCTTGTGTTCACTGTCACATTACTCGACCATGGTCCGGCGCCGCTAGGATTTACTGCTCTTACTCTGAACACGTACACGGAATCCGGGCTAAGTCCCCCGAAAATAACACTTTTAGGCCCATTTTGGCCAACGTCTTGATTAACCCTTAGAATAACCTCCGTCCCCACCAGTTGACACTCGTAGCTAGTTAGCCTATCTTGCGGAACGCCATTGATTGCGTCCCATCCCATTGTTATGCTCGTCGCAGTGACATTTGTTACGCGCAGACCTGATGGAGTACTTACAGGAACAGCTAAACAAAACAATCACTACAAACATTCAAAATGTTCAAAGCGGCACCCCTAGTTTGAATTAACCCTCAGAGTCAGCCAATAGATCGGCGAAGATAGATGAAGAAAACGCATCAATTAAACAACGACTCCTTTGATAGAATAAGATCTACATACAAAAAAATGCAAGTCGTTATTACCGCAACCGGCTGCTGCCAGCTCATCTGAGTTATCTGAGCAGTCTCGAGCCAAATCGCAAGTTCTGTTTTTTGAGATGCACTGACCGCTTTCAACACATGTAAAGTCACTATCTTGACAAGTAACTAAAAAGAAAGAAACGTAAAAATAGAAAAAGAGCATTACAAAGGCTACACTGCACAGTTTGCAAATCAATCCAGGCTCAATTGAGCAGTTTCTGTGTGCACTGTCAGCTCGGGGCGACACCAACATTGCAGTAGGGCTTTAGAGGCGCATCTCTGACTGCGAAACCAAAAAGAAAACGGGGACTTTATGAAAACGTGAAAAGCTGCGTCAGAATTCGGTGCCTCTGCAGACTCTTCTGCCGTGTAAAATGAATGGTCTTTACCACTCATTTTACACGGCATGCAAAAGCAGCGCCTGCGCAGGTCGTAGCAACGCTTTAAACCTGCAGCGCTGAAGGTAAAGACTTCTGCTTGCAATGTAACAAAATGCATTGACGCTCTGAAACTCACCCCTATCCGCTGTTCTGAACACGTTTGTGATTAGCTGTCCCAAAGTCATTTGAGAATCATAAACATAGACGGTGTATCGGTAAGAAGTGGCGGCCTTCAAGTTTGTAAGAGTTACAGACAGCTCTGATGACAAAGTAGAATTCACACAACTTGTGAGCCCATCCAGATCGCAATAAGATACAATGTATTGGAAAGTGGATGGCTCCTCGCCATCTGTAGGTGGTGGAGGCGACCAAGATATTCTAACTGAAGTGGTTTCAAAGTACTTTACCGGAACGATTGTCACATTGCGAACAGCGCCGATCGAGCCTAGAAACAAACGTTTTAAAAAGAAATCAAACTCATCGCTCTCTACAAAACGCGCCCTTTGCTTGGCGCTATCCCTGACAAGCGAAAAGAACTTGTCTACGCTCAACCTAGCTTTTTAAAAAAGACCAACTTGCAACGCATGCTTGCGACACGCTGCCAAGTGTTGATTAGCAACGCTTAGTAAAATACAAAGGACGCTTAGTAAAATACAAAGGACGTTGGCAGCCTTATTCATATGTAAACAAGCGTCTGGACAGGTTTTCTGTTACTGACAAAAGAGCAGTTATTAAAACCTTGGGTGGTTCGAGAAGTTCATAGCAGCGCTTTGCTGCAAAACAACGAACCACCTCCGTGCAGGTGAGCTACGTCTCATGCTGCATTACGTTAGCAATGCATCACGAAATGTAGCTCACCTATGCTTAAACGTTAGGAGATGTTAACTCCTCTTCAAGCCACGGCCATTCCAGAACTGCTCGAAGTCGTTATTAATGAAGCATCTAGCAAAAAAAAAACTCATTCAACAATTTGCGGCACTTCACGAAACATCCGCCCCAGAACAAAACAACATAGCATAAACACCTGAAGTCTGCAGCATTACACCGTAAGAACCGCTGTAAGGACCATCTCCTGACGGGTTGACCGCTTTTCCTTTGAAAAAGTAAAAGACACCAGTAGACAAACCCGTAAAGTTAACACTCAGTGTACTGACAGAAGGCTGTAAATTTATGTTGTCCACCCTTTGCTCAACGCTGGTGTTCGTGTTGATAAACGAGTAGTACTGCACTCTCTCCGACGGATCCTTTATCACTGAGAAGAAAATGGCAATGGAGCTGGAGTCTAAAGCTACTATCGAATCAATTAACGGTGCTGACGTGGGCAACGCTAAAGAAAACAAGCAACAGCACATCAGATTATTGCCTGCAAATGCATCACCGCTTAATCAACGAGATCTTGCAGAAACTTAAACACTTAAATTTCAACTTACAGCAAGACGCTGAAAGCGTTTCGTCTGACTTATCCGCACAATCAAATATTCCGTTGCACAACCGTTCGTTCATCACGCAACTCTTGTCTTGAACACAAGTGAACTGTGTAGCCGGATCGCAAGTAGCTAAACAAAGAAAGCATTTTGTCACTTTCTGGAACTGGCGCTCGCCGTTTTGCTAACGCGCACCAGTCAAAAGAGAAAGCTTTCTCCTATGCAGCCGCTAGCTGAAAAAGCCAAACTTAGCGATTACACTGTTTAAACAGAACTTAGGGGAAAAAAAAACAAACCTTGAGAAGCTGTCCTAAACACGCCGTCTTTCAATGTACCCAACTTCGACGTTGACGAGGCAACAGCTCGCAATGAATACTGGTACAAACTGTTTGCCTTCAAGCCTGACAGCCGGACTCGCAGCACGCTGCTGTTCGTTGTTAGATTTAGGCAAGTAGTGAGAACGTTCAATTCGCAATACGTCACAACGTATGCCAAACTGCTTGCATTGTAACCAACAAGTGCACTAGGAGGGCCCCATTGCAGCAACACTGATGTTTGCTCAGAGTAAAGCGTTGGCGTAACTACTACATCGGATACCTCTCCTACGACACCTAAAGAGTCAAGCGAAATACAGCTGAGTACCGCCTTCGACTATGTAATGTCCTCGACTTCAAGAAATAATCAGACACAGAACAATGAGACGACGTGCGTCTAACTGCGCACTTTTAAGCAGCCAAAAACCTATAAAAGCATTAAACAAACAGCATTCAGAAATACCTGCGCTTGTGTTCACTGTCACATTACTCGACCATGGTCCGGCGCCGCTAGGATTTACTGCTCTTACTCTGAACACGTACACGGAATCCGGGCTAAGTCCCCCGAAAATAACACTTTTAGGCCCATTTTGGCCAACGTCTTGATTAACCCTTAGAATAACCTCCGTCCCCACCAGTTGACACTCGTAGCTAGTTAGCCTATCTTGCGGAACGCCATTGATTGCGTCCCATCCCATTGTTATGCTCGTCGCAGTGACATTTGTTACGCGCAGACCTGATGGAGTACTTACAGGAACAGCTAAACAAAACAATCACTACAAACATTCAAAATGTTCAAAGCGGCACCCCTAGTTTGAATTAACCCTCAGAGTCAGCCAATAGATCGGCGAAGATAGATGAAGAAAACGCATCAATTAAACAACGACTCCTTTGATAGAATAAGATCTACATACAAAAAAATGCAAGTCGTTATTACCGCAACCGGCTGCTGCCAGCTCATCTGAGTTATCTGAGCAGTCTCGAGCCAAATCGCAAGTTCTGTTTTTTGAGATGCACTGACCGCTTTCAACACATGTAAAGTCACTATCTTGACAAGTAACTAAAAAGAAAGAAACGTAAAAATAGAAAAAGAGCATTACAAAGGCTACACTGCACAGTTTGCAAATCAATCCAGGCTCAATTGAGCAGTTTCTGTGTGCACTGTCAGCTCGGGGCGACACCAACATTGCAGTAGGGCTTTAGAGGCGCATCTCTGACTGCGAAACCAAAAAGAAAACGGGGACTTTATGAAAACGTGAAAAGCTGCGTCAGAATTCGGTGCCTCTGCAGACTCTTCTGCCGTGTAAAATGAATGGTCTTTACCACTCATTTTACACGGCATGCAAAAGCAGCGCCTGCGCAGGTCGTAGCAACGCTTTAAACCTGCAGCGCTGAAGGTAAAGACTTCTGCTTGCAATGTAACAAAATGCATTGACGCTCTGAAACTCACCCCTATCCGCTGTTCTGAACACGTTTGTGATTAGCTGTCCCAAAGTCATTTGAGAATCATAAACATAGACGGTGTATCGGTAAGAAGTGGCGGCCTTCAAGTTTGTAAGAGTTACAGACAGCTCTGATGACAAAGTAGAATTCACACAACTTGTGAGCCCATCCAGATCGCAATAAGATACAATGTATTGGAAAGTGGATGGCTCCTCGCCATCTGTAGGTGGTGGAGGCGACCAAGATATTCTAACTGAAGTGGTTTCAAAGTACTTTACCGGAACGATTGTCACATTGCGAACAGCGCCGATCGAGCCTAGAAACAAACGTTTTAAAAAGAAATCAAACTCATCGCTCTCTACAAAACGCGCCCTTTGCTTGGCGCTATCCCTGACAAGCGAAAAGAACTTGTCTACGCTCAACCTAGCTTTTTAAAAAAGACCAACTTGCAACGCATGCTTGCGACACGCTGCCAAGTGTTGATTAGCAACGCTTAGTAAAATACAAAGGACGCTTAGTAAAATACAAAGGACGTTGGCAGCCTTATTCATATGTAAACAAGCGTCTGGACAGGTTTTCTGTTACTGACAAAAGAGCAGTTATTAAAACCTTGGGTGGTTCGAGAAGTTCATAGCAGCGCTTTGCTGCAAAACAACGAACCACCTCCGTGCAGGTGAGCTACGTCTCATGCTGCATTACGTTAGCAATGCATCACGAAATGTAGCTCACCTATGCTTAAACGTTAGGAGATGTTAACTCCTCTTCAAGCCACGGCCATTCCAGAACTGCTCGAAGTCGTTATTAATGAAGCATCTAGCAAAAAAAAAACTCATTCAACAATTTGCGGCACTTCACGAAACATCCGCCCCAGAACAAAACAACATAGCATAAACACCTGAAGTCTGCAGCATTACACCGTAAGAACCGCTGTAAGGACCATCTCCTGACGGGTTGACCGCTTTTCCTTTGAAAAAGTAAAAGACACCAGTAGACAAACCCGTAAAGTTAACACTCAGTGTACTGACAGAAGGCTGTAAATTTATGTTGTCCACCCTTTGCTCAACGCTGGTGTTCGTGTTGATAAACGAGTAGTACTGCACTCTCTCCGACGGATCCTTTATCACTGAGAAGAAAATGGCAATGGAGCTGGAGTCTAAAGCTACTATCGAATCAATTAACGGTGCTGACGTGGGCAACGCTAAAGAAAACAAGCAACAGCACATCAGATTATTGCCTGCAAATGCATCACCGCTTAATCAACGAGATCTTGCAGAAACTTAAACACTTAAATTTCAACTTACAGCAAGACGCTGAAAGCGTTTCGTCTGACTT
>NW_028324409.1:0-16850 GCF_058129835.1 Hydra viridissima | reverse complement strand
TGGCCCGTTCTCTTCCGGGCCTTGCGGGCTCTGGGGGGGGGGGGGGGGGGGGGGGGGGGGGGGGGGGGGGGGGGGGGGGGGGGTTTGCTGGCCCGTTCTCTTCCGGGCCTTGCGGGCTCTGGGGGGGGGGGGGGGGGGGTTTGCTGGCCCGTTCTCTTCCGGGCCTTGCGGGCTCTGGGGGGGGGGGGGGGGGGGGGGGGGGGGGGGGGGGGGGGGGGGGGGTTTGCTGGCCCGTTCTCTTCCGGGCCTTGCGGGCTCTGGGGGGGGGGGGGGGGGGGGGGGGGGGGGGGGGGGGGGGGGGGGGGGTTTGCTGGCCCGTTCTCTTCCGGGCCTTGCGGGCTCTGGGGGGGGGGGGGGGGGGGGGGGGGGGGGGGGGGGGGGGGGGGGGGGGGGTTTGCTGGCCCGTTCTCTTCCGGGCCTTGCGGGCTCTGGGGGGGGGGGGGGGGGGGGGGGGGGGGGGGGGGGGGGGGGGGGGGGTTTGCTGGCCCGTTCTCTTCCGGGCCTTGCGGGCTCTGGGGGGGGGGGGGGGGGGGGGGGGGGGGGGGGGGGGGGGGGGGTTTGCTGGCCCGTTCTCTTCCGGGCCTTGCGGGCTCTGGGGGGGGGGGGGGGGGGGGGGGGGGGGGGGGGGGGGGGTTGTTTTCTCTTATAGAGTTGCCGGGGGGTGCTAATAAATGGTAGTTCGTTGAAAGTGTGGTGCGTTGGTGGGTTGTGTAGTGTTCATTCTAAGCTATTAATTTTTTCAACATTATAATTACTTCAATTAATAAATTTTTCTTCTCTATAAAAAGCATCAAAAATGACAAATATAAATCAAATTATTCCTATTATTGAAATTGTTGATCCTAACGAGCTAATGAAATTTCAAGTTATTAAAGAATCAGGAAAATCTGAATATCTTCTTGGCATTCCCGCTAAACCTAAGAAATGTTGTGGAAAAAAAGTTAGATTCACTCCAATAAAAGTAATTCAAAAGTGAATTTTTCCTAGAGTTTCATTAATAGAAAATCCTGAAATTTTTCCAAATCAAAAATAAAATCCGCCAAACATAGCAAATACAGCACCTAATGATAAGACATAATGAAAATGAGCTACTACATAATAAGTATCATGCAATAAAATGTCTAAAGAACCATTGGCTAAAACAATTCCGGTTAATCCTCCTAAAGTAAATAAAAAAATAAAACCTGTAGCTCATAACATGGGAGTAGAAAAATTGATTTTTCCTCCGTAAATAGTTGCTAATCAACTAAATATTTTAATTCCCGTGGGAACTGCAATAATCATAGTTGCAGCTGTAAAGTATGCTCTTGTGTCTATGTCCATTCCAATTGTAAACATATGATGAGCTCAGACTATGAATCCTAGAAAAGCTATAGCCAATTGTGCATAAATCATTCCTAAATAACCAAAGACTTGATTTTTTGAACTAAATATAGGGATAATTTGAGAAATTATACCAAATCCTGGAATTATCAGAATGTAAACTTCGGGATGACCAAAAAATCAAAACAAATGTTGATATAGCACAGGGTCCCCCCCCCCAGCGGGGTCAAAAAAAGTTGTGTTAAAATTTCTATCTGTTAATAACATTGTTATAGCTCCTGCCAAAACGGGTAAAGAAAGTAAAAGTAGAAAAGCAGTAATTAAGACAGATCAAACAAATAATGGTATTTTGTCTAAAGATAAACCAGTTGTTCTCATATTAAAAATTGTTGTAATAAAGTTAATAGCCCCTGCTATGGAAGAAAATCCAGCACAATGGAGACTAAAAATAGCTAGGTCTACTGATCCTCCAGAATGAGCTAATGGGCCTGATAACGGAGGGTATACGGTTCAACCAGTACCAGCTCCTTGTTCAACTAAAGAAGAACTTAATAGTAGAATTAAGGCGGGGGGAAGCAATCAAAAACTTAAATTATTTAATCTGGGAAAAGCCATATCTGGTGCTCCTATGTATATAGGAACAAATCAATTTCCGTATCCTCCAATAAGAACTGGCATTACTAAAAAGAATATCATTATAAAAGCATGAGCTGTAACTATAACATTATAAAGATGATCATCTCCAATAATATTCCCTGGTCCTGATAATTCTATTCTTATTAGCATACTTAAAGCAGTTCCTATCATTCCAGAAAAAGAACCAAAAATTATGTATAAAGTTCCTATATCTTTATGATTTGTTGAAAACATTCAACGTGTGACTCAATTGTACACTGAATTTTTTAAAAAATATAAAATTTTCTATTTTTCCTAAAATAGGAATAGAAATTAGAAAATATGAAAAATAACAAATACTAGATATTTTGCCTATTAAAATAAATGGATCTTCTACAGGTTTTGATCCAATTCAAGTTAATAAAAGAAAATTGGCTATAAATATTCAATAGAATATTTTTCCTAGAGGTCTAAAGGTTAATGATAATAATCTATTAGTATGAATAAATGAAATTAAAAATAAAACTAGTATACTAGATAATAGGGCTAACACACCCCCTAGTTTATTAGGTATTGCTCTTAGTATTGCATATGCAAATAAAAAATATCATTCTGGCATAATATGAAGAGGAGTAATAAGTGGGTTTGCATTTATAAAATTTTCCGGGTCCGTAAAGTAATTAGGAAAAAAAAATATGATAAATATTATTATTATTAATAATAAAAAAAAGCCATATATATCCTTTATAAAAAAGTATCAATGGAATGATATTTTATCGAAATTACTTTCAATTCCTAAAGGATTATTTGATCCTTTAGTATGTAATAATACAATATGAGTTAATAATAAACCTAAAAGTAGAAAAGGACATAGATAATGTAAACTAAAAAATCTTCTCAATGTGGCATTATTAACACTAAAACCTCCTCATATTCATTGTACTATGTCATTTCCTATGTAAGGTATTGCTGATAAAAAGTTCGTAATTACAGTTGCTGCTCAAAATGACATTTGACCTCAAGGTAAAACATAGCCTATAAAAGCAGTCATCATCATTATAATAAAAATTATTATTCCTGAAAATCATAAAAACTTTTTTTTATAACTGCCATAGTATAATGCTTTTGCTATGTGAATATATACACAAAAAAAGAATGCAGAAGCTCCGTTAGCATGAAGTGATTTGATTAAAAATCCATAATTTACATCTCTAGTAATATGAATTATAGAACTAAATGCTATTTTTATGTCCCCAGTGTAATGCATTGCTAAAAAAATTCCAGTAATTATTTGAATTATTAAACATAGTCCTAATAAAGAACCAAAATTTCATAAATAATTTATGCTTGATGGTGAAGGCAAATCTATTAAAGTAGAATTAATATTGTTGATTATGGGGGTGGTTTTTCTTAGTCTCATTAATAAGATATTTGAATATAAGAACTCAAAATAATTGAATTAATAATTAAATTAGGATTAATTCCTAAGATTATTATAAAAATAATTATTAAATTTAACGTTTGAAATTCAAAATTATTTATATCTCTGATAAATATTATATATGAAGAGCTATATCCAAAAAATATTTTATTGTAAATGTATAAAGAATAAATTAAATTAATAAGTATTCCTAATGAAATAAAAATCATAACTATAAAAGAATATTTTACTATAGATAGAATTAAAAACAATTCAGCTATAAAATTAAAAGTCATTGGAAAAGATATATTTGCCAATATTATAATAAAGCAATAAATACTTAATAAAGGCATACAAGTTGTTAACCCTTTAAAATATTTTATAATTCTACAATGGAATCTTGAGTATAAAATTGATGATATTATAAATAACCCTGAACTAGAAAATCCATGAGCAATCATCATAAGTAAACCACCTATAATTCCTTCTACACAATTAGAAAATATTCCTATAATTATTAATCCCATATGTGAAATTGAAGAATAAGCAATTAGACGTTTTATATCTATTTGACGACAAGTACTTAAAGCTCCAAATATAATGGCTATAATACTAATGATTATAATAAATGGACTATAAAAGTTAAATGCTATAGGAAACAAAGGATAACATAATCTTATCATTCCATATCCTCCTAATTTTAACAATATCCCTGCTAATAATATAGAACCTGCAATTGGAGCTTCAACATGAGCTTGAGGTAATCATATATGAAAAGGAACCATAGGAATTTTTACTGCTAATCCAAAAAAGACCCCTATAAATAATCAAGCTTGTGTTTCAAATGGGATATTAATTAACAATAAATTTTCATAGTTATTAGAACCTGTTATAGAATATATTTTAATTATGCTTAAAAGCATTAACAATGATCCTATTAAAGTATAGAAAAAAAAATAGAACGTTGCTTTTATCCTTTCTTCTCTATAACCTCATATTCCTATCATTATAAATATTGGGATTAATGTTGCTTCAAATAATATATAAAAAATTAACAGATTTAACGTAGAAAAAAATAATAATAATATTAAAGTAACTATAAATAATAAGATATTAAATTCTTTTCTAAAAATTTTTATTGATCTAGAACTAATTAAAATAGATAAAGGTATTAATATTATACTTAATCCTATAAAAAATAATGAAATCCCATCAATAGCAATAATTGAATTACTTCAATTAAAGGTAATATAATTAAAATTTATATAATCTAATGATTTATTAAATTGAAAATTTAAATTTTTAAAACTTAAAATTAAGTTTATTGTAAAATGTATAACTAATAATATTGATCATGCTAAAGAAATATTAAAAATATTTTTACTATTTTTTTCTAAAATAGTTATATGAATTATTGCCAATATTGGAATTATATAGATAGTTGTAGACATTATTTAGGTGGTAAACCTCAAAAAGCTCATAAAATAGAATTTATCATTAAAATAAAAGATATACTTAAAGGTAAATAAGATTTTCACAATAAATACATTAGTTGATCATATCTCAACCTTGGGAAAGATGTTCTCACTCATATAAATAAAAATATTAATAAAATTGATTTTATAAAAAATATTATATTATCATCAATTAAAAAATTAATTTTTTTGCTTATAAATAAAATTGTGAAAAATATACTCATAAAAATTATGTGAGAATATTCTGCTAAAAAAAATAATGCAAAAGACATTGAAGAATATTCAACATTATACCCTGATACTAATTCTGATTCTCCTTCGGTCAGATCAAAAGGTGCTCTGTTAGTTTCTGCTAAAGATGAAATAAAAAACATCAAAGCTATAGGTCACATGGGGATAATATAAAAAATACTTTGGTTTTGTGAATTAATAATAGAAGAAATGTTCAATGAACCTACACATAGTATACAAGAAAATATTATTAAGCTTAAACAAACTTCATAACTTATCATTTGAGCAGCAGCTCTCAGAGAACCTAAAAAAGCGTATTTAGAATTACTAGACCAACCTGATATTAAAATAGCATATATATTTATTGAAGATATAGCAAAAATAAACATTATTCCTAAGTTTAAATCTAATATCATATTATTATTTCCAAGAGGAATTATGTTTCAAATAAATAAAGAAAGAGATAAAGCTAAAACTGGTGAAAATAAATATAAGAATATATTAACATGATTAGGAATTATAATTTCTTTAGAAAATAGTTTTAATCCATCTGCTAAAGGTTGAAGAATACCATATATTCCTATAACATTAGGTCCTTTTCTATTTTGAGAATAACCCAAAATTTTTCTTTCTGCTAGTGTTAAGTAACCAATAGAAATTAGAATTGGAACTATAATTATTATAAATTTTAGAATTTCTAGAAAAATATAAGTTAATTGTTCCATTATCCTTTTAACAAATTTAAGAACTTTAAAGAAATAGATCCTCTAATTTTGTAAAAGCTAATTATTATTGATAATCCTATAGCTGATTCTATTGCAGCAATTGTAATTACATAAATTATTATATTTTGCCCTTCCATTAATAAATTATTGAAAGATATAGAAATAAAATAAATTGATAAAGAAAGTAATAGAATTTCAATACTTATTAAAATTAAAATAATATTAGATCTGTTAATAATAATGCCTATTATGGCTATAAAAAAAATACTTAAAGCAAATGTGTCTAAATTAAAACTCATTATCTTCATTCTAAACCTCCTTTTATTCATTCGTACAATAAACCTAATATTAATAAAATTAAAAACAAAAATATTATAGTTTGTGAAAAATAATTCAATAAATTAGAATTTGTCACTCAAGGAAATAAATATAAAACCTCTAGATCAAAAATTAGAAATAAAATTGCAACTAAAAAGAATTTAATTGAAAAAGGTTCACCTATAGAATGAAATGCATTAAAACCACATTCATATATTGTAACTTTTTCTTTGTTAGGAGATTTAAAAGAAAAAATAATTGAAAGTAAAAGTATAATGCTACTAATAATAAAACTAATAATTAAATATATATATAAAATTATGTTCATGAGTTATTTCTAAAATGCTGAGTAAAAATTTTTTGTTTTTTTATCATTGAATCATCGTTTAAAGCTAAGACTATCGCACCTATTAATGCTATTACTAATAAAATACTTATTATAATAAAATTTATATAATGATTGAAATAAAAGTCTATTGAAAAAGCTTGAAATTGAGAATAAATATTTCACTTAGAATTAATTATATTAGCTTTTGAAAAATTTTTAATTAAAATTTTATCAAAAAATGTAAGCATTACTAACATTGATAAAGAAATTAAAATTATAGGTATAATATTATTAATGTTAGTACTTTTGTTAATTTTTATAATATCTAACATCATTATAACAAATAAAAATAATATAACTATAGCTCCAACATATACCATAATTAATAAAAATGCTATAAATTCTAAGTTCATGTTAATTAATAGACCAAACGAAAAAAAAAATGTATTTACTAATCAAAATACTGAATGAATAGGATTAATAGAAAAAATACACATTAAACATGAAAAAAATATTAAAATTGAAAAAATAAAAAACATTTCATTCATTTAAAATATAAGTTTACAGGAAAAAGTTCCCTTTCTCCCACTATGTTACGACTTACTCTATCTACTATGATCAAGGCGACGGGCTATTTGTATTCATATTTGCACTAATTCATTAAAATCTTATACTTTTAATTACTATTAAATTCTCTTTTAAATAAGAATTTCACTTATTATTCATAAATAAATTTAAATTATAATATTCATTGTAGTACATAATTTCCCTTTTTATTAAGGCCATAATATTTGACTTTATCTTAAAAAAGATTAAGTTTTAATGATAAATTAAAACTGAAGACAACCATGCAGCACTTGTATTTTCAAAAAAAGGTAAGGTATTTCGCGGATCATCGAATTAAATTACATACTCCTCTAAATAGAAAAATAAACAACCAAAATATTTGATTTTCATCCTTAAGGATGTACTGTTCAGATTTAAAATTAACAAAAAGATTACCAGGGTATCTAATCCTGTTTAATTATCATTTTTTCAAGTTTATAGATTTTTTATAAAATTGTAATAAATTTAAAATTATTGTATATTTTACTAAATCAATAATTATTATTTTATAGAAGTTATTCTTTACACTTTTAACCTATTTTTTAATAAAAATTTACTTCTTAAGTATCACCGCGTCTGCTGGCACTTAATTAGACAAAATTTAAGATCAAGCTATATCTAAATTAATTTAATTGTATAATATTCTTTACTGCTGTAAATTTTTCTTTGTTTCAGTTAAAACATGGCTAAAGCTGTGCGTCATAGGAATTAAAAAAATTAAGTCTTAAAACCTGATACAATTTAAGATATTATCTTATTATACTCATTTATTTGCTTCCACTAACATGTATAAATATTTTTCTTATTTTTATTTCTCCATAATCAAAAGAAATTTTATTAATAAATATTAATATGAAAAACATAAAAAATATAAATGAACTTAGTAAATAAGAATAAATATTATTAATATAAAACTTACTTAATTTGTTTGATGAAAAAATAATCTTATTATGAACATAAAATGGTCCTAAATATTCTAAAATTTGATTATCAATAAGTTTATAAGTAATTGAATAACCTATAAATAAGAATCTTTTAAAAAAATAATTATTGATTATTATATCTATAAACCAACTATTAATCAAAAATAAATAAAATAATTTTATATTTTTATTAAAACAAAAATATCATATATTATTATAATTTGAATATAATAAAATACAATAAATAATTCCTAATACTGTAAGAATTAAAGGAAGAATCTTATTAAAATTATTAATAATAATTAAAAAATTATCTTTAATTATGATATATTGAAAAATGTAACCTGAAATTATTGATAAAATTGTTAATAAACTTAAAACAATGATTATTTTATAGTTATTTTTATATGAATTCGTAAAATTATATTTAATTCCTTGAGGGTTTTTAAGAAAAATAAAAAATATCAACCTTATTGAATAAAAAGATGTAAAAAATACAGCAATTAAACTTAATCAAAATGAAAATGTTAAAAAATATGAAAAATTTACAATTTCAATTATCAAATCTTTAGAATAAAATCCAGATAAAAATGGTAATCCCATTAAAGCTATAAAACCAACAGATATAAAAATAAATATAATTGGGTTAAAAATTATTAAACTTCCATATTTTCTAATATCTTGCTCATCGTTCATAAAATGAATAATTGACCCAGCACTCAAAAATAATAAAGCTTTAAAAAATCCATGGTTAATTAAATGAAATAAACTTATATTATAATAAGAAAACCCACATATCATTATCATATAACCTAATTGACTACATGTAGAATAAGCTATTACTTTTTTTAAATCATTTTGAACCATTCCTATAGTTGCTGAAAAAAATGAAGTTAAACTGCCTATTATTATTAATAATATTAATATTGAAGAGTTTAACTCAAATAAAGGAGACATTCTTATAACTAATAGAACACCAGCTGTAACCATAGTAGCTGCATGAATTAATGCAGAAACAGGAGTGGGGCCTTCCATAGCATCTGGAAGTCAAATGTGAAAACCTAATTGTGCGGATTTTCCCATTATTCCTATTAATAGTAATAATAAAGGAATAAATAAATTTATGGTATTACTTTTATTAGTTATAACTAAAATTATATCATTAATTTCTAGTGATCCACATAAAATTCATAATAATAATATAGCTCATAAAAATCCAATATCTCCAATCTTATTTATAACCATTGCCTTTATAGCTGATTTATTAGCTTGAATTCTATTATATCAAAAATTAATCAATAAATAAGAGCACAAACCAACTCCTTCCCACCCTATAAATAATTGAATTAAATTAGAACTAGTTATTAGAACTAACATAAAAAATGTAAATAAAGATAAATAAGATATAAATCTAGGTAAATGAGGATCATTTTTCATATAATCATAAGAAAATATATGAACAAAAAATGAAACAGTCGATACTAAAATAATCATATTATTTGTAATTAAATCGAACTTAAAAGTGAATGAACAATTAAATAAACCTAAATTAAATCAACTATTTATATAGTAATAATTAAAAAAATTATTAAAGCTGCTTTCATAAAAGATTATTCAAGAATCTAAAAATACAATAAACATTATAGTTAATGACACAATTTTAACACCTTTTATTCCTAAAAATCTTCCAAATAACCCACATAGAATACTACTTATTAAAGGTAAAATTATTAAAATTATATTCATCGATAATAATTGAATAAAAAATCAATAATAATTATAAATAATCTAGGATTTATGAAATAAAAAATCAAAAAATAGAATATAAAAGCAGAATTTATTATATTACAATATTTAACATCATGATATTCAAATTTTATTATATTATTTCAATTGATAAAATTACTGTGATCTTGAAAAATTAAAACTTTTATTAATCTTAAATAAAATCCTATGCCTATAGATGTAATGATTATACAAAATAAACTAGTTAAAAATAAACTATAAAAAATTAAAGTTTCTATAATAAATAATTTATTTAAAAATCCTATTAGGGGGGGAATTCCCGCTATCGATAATATAAACACTATTAAAACTATCGACAAAATTTTGTTATTATAATAATAATTACTAAGCTCAATTATATAATTAAATTTATAATTATATATTATTAAAGTAAGTAAAAAGAAAAAATTACTTAATAAGTAAATAAACAAATAAAATACACTAACTTCTAAGCCTAATAGATTATTCAAACTTAAACCTAAAAAAATAAAACCAAAATTGGTTATACCACTATAAGCAATTAATCTTTTAAATTTTGTTTGATTAAATCCCGCTATTGTTCCTATTAATATAGATAAAATTGAACAAATAAAAATAATTTCATAAATAGTATTAAACTTTAATACAATATAAAATAATGATAATTTAGGTATAGAAGCTAATAACGAAACTAAATTTAAATTTGAACCTTCATAAACATCAGCTATTCAATAATGAAAGGGAGAAAGACCAATTTTAAATATTAGAGATGATAAAATCAATATATTTCCTAAAAAATAAAAATTGCTAGAATCTTTCACTAAAAAATTAAATAAATTTACTTCTAATAAAGGAAAAATTTTAAATAAAATTACAGTACCTAATAAAAAAATACTCGATGATATACTTCCTAAAATAAAATACTTTAATCCTGCTTCTAAACTTTTTATGTTTTTTTTCTCAGAACAAATTAAAATAAATAAACAAAAAGTTTGAATTTCGATACATAAATATAAAATTATTAAATTTTCAAATAAAAATATTGTGTAAACAGAAAAAATTAAAAAATTATATAATAATAAAATATCTAATTTTATATCTATATTATTTAATATATTTATAAAAATAAAACTGCATAGTGTTCATAAAAAAATTTGAAAATTAGATAAATCAATAAAAATAAATATTATTAATGAAAACAAAAAATAAAAAATAAAATTTTTATTTTTATTAAGATAAAAATTTAATATAATAAAAGTTAATATTATTAAAAATGAACAAGTAATCATTATTTATAATACAGTTAAAGAATTGAACTTTAATATTGTCGATCTGTTTATATTATGATCCTCATCAATATATACTTATATATAAAAATAATCAAATGACATCTACAAAATGTCAATATCAAGAAGCTGATTCAAAAGTAAAATGATGAGAATTAGTAAAATAAAAATTATTTAGTTTTATAAGACAAGTTATTAAAAATATAGTTCCTATAATTACATGTAATCCGTGAAACCCAGTAGCTACAAAAAATATAGAACCATAAACTGAATCCGATATAGAAAAAGATGATTCATAATATTCTAAAACTTGAAAAATAGTAAATATTAAACCTAAACATATAGTTAATAAAAGTCCTCTAGTAGTTTGATTTTTATTTCCTTCTGTTAAATTATGATGAGCTCAAGTTATGCTAACTCCTGAAGATAATAAAATAATGGTATTTAGTAAAGGAATAGAATATGGATTTAAAGGCATAATACCTATAGGAGGTCAATTTACTCCTATTTCAACAGATGGAGAAAGGCTACTATGAAAAAAAGCCCAAAAGAATGATACAAAAAATAATATTTCTGATGTAATAAATAAAATAAATCCTATTTTTAAACCCGATAGAACTATTATAGTATGATTACCTTCTATATTAGATTCATAAGATATATCAACGAATCAAAATATTATAAAAACAATTATTATAAATAAGCTTAATAATAAAGGATATAAATATCCTTTATGAAAATAAGCAACAATATTTAAAGTTAAATATAAAATTCCTAAAGAAAGACAAAAAGGTCAAGGACTAGGATTAACTAAATGAAAAGGATGATAAGTTTTTTGCATTAATGTAATATTAAACTATCTTTTAGATATATCAAACATAATAACATAAACACATATGCCTGAATTATTAAGACTCCTAATTCTAGGATAATCATAAATATTATAATAAAAATTGGAAATAAATTGTAAAAAAAAATAGAAGAATAAAGCATTTTTGAAAAAAAATCAGATAAAATAGCTAATAAAATATGACCAGCTGTCAAATTTGCAGCTAAACGCATTCCTAATGCTATTGGTCTAGAAATATGACTAGCAAATTCAATAAATATTAATAATGGAGATAAAATTAAAGGAGCTCCCGAAGGCATAAATATACTAAAAAATAAAAATTTATATTTTAAGAATCCTAACATCATTATTGCCAGTCAAATAAACAATGCCAAACCAAAAGTTAAAGAAATATGAGTAGTTATAGGGAAACAAAAAATTAAAAAACCCATTAAATTAATAATACAAATATATAAAAATATAGAAAATAAAAATAAAGTATATAACTGAGAATTCTTTCCTAAGTTTTCTATACTAATTTGAAAAAAATGATCAACAAGTTTTTCAAAAAATATTTGTAATCTTGACGGTATAAGAAAATTAAATTTTAATATTATTATATTTAATATTAATATAATAATCAATATTATTGATAAATCAAATAAAAAAGAAAAAATTATTTTAGTTAATAAAAAATGATCAAAATAAGAAGCCATTATAATTTTAATATAGAAGATATTAATTTTAACTCTTTTAAATTTATTAAATTTAAAAATTTATCAGTTGAATAAATAAATTTACGAATGATAAGATTTAAATAAAAATAATTAAAATTTTTAAAAATTATAATTATAAATAAAAAAAAAAATAATAAAAAAATTAAGAAGTTATTAAAATACAAAGATATATCTAATTGAGACATTTAATATTTATTTATAATTCAATTTATAAATTTTTCTTGAGATACAGAGTTAATAGAAATTGGCATAAAAGAATGGTTTAAACCACACAATTCTGAACATTGACCAAAAAATTTACCAGGTCTGTTAATAATAAAATTAACTTGATTTAATCTACCTGGTATTGCATCTATTTTGACTCCTAAAGAAGGAACAGTTCAACAATGAATAACATCTGCACTAGACACTATTAATTTAATTTCAGTATTTACTGGAATAATTAAATCATTATCTGTTTCTAATAATCTAAAATCTCCATTATTTAAATCAATAGTAGAAATCATGTAAGAATCAAATTCTATATCTAATAAAAAATTAGAATATTCATACGATCAATATCATTGATGACCTACAACTTTTATAGTTAATGATGGTTCTATATTTTCATCAATAGAATACAATAAATAAAGAGACGGAGTTGCAATTAAAACTAAAATTATAGCAGGAATTGATGTTCATATTACCTCAATAAAATTATTCTCTAACAAAAATTTATAAAAATAATTATTTCTTATAATAGAAAATAATAATCATCCTACTAACACTAAAATTATAATAATATAAAACATTATTTGATCATGAAAAAATACTAGATTATTACCATTTAAAGATGCTGTATCTTGAAATGAAAATTGATTAAATTCAGGAATGTCTTTATAAATTGAATTTATATTTAATAATAAACAAATAAAAAAAATTATCATACATATAAAATTTTTCATAAACAAGGGATATTGGATTTGAACCAATACTAATAATTTTGAAGATTATTTGATCTACTTAATCAACCCCTTTAATTTAAATAATCATATTTAAATTTTTAGATTCTTTCAAAATTTTTATAATAGTTTATCTAATTAACTAAAAAAACTTTATTCCTTTCGTACTAAAAGTTTAATATGATTTTTATAATTGTAGATAGAAACCTTCCTGTCTCACGACGGAATGAACTCAAATCATGTAAGATTTTAAAGGTCGAACAGACCTACCTTTAATAACTGCTGCATTATTAGGATATCTTAATTCAACATAGAGGTGACAAACTTTGTACTTGATAAGAACTCTAAAACAAAATTATCCTGTTATCCCTAAGGTAACTTTTATTAATTAATCGTTAACTAAATTTTATTAAATTAACGGGTCACTATAGCCTACTATAATAATTGTTAAATATTTTAATTATACAATAAATAAATTTATTACTTTGCATGTTTTTGTTTTTTTTAAAAAACAGTCGCCCCAACTAAACTACCAAACTTTTTTAAATAAATAAATTTTTATTATTTTTAATTCAAAAAGTTTATAGTAAAGCTCTATAGGGTCTCTTCGTCTTACAATTTTAAATAGCATCTTTACTATTATTTCAATTTTAAAAAATTTCTTTCAAGACAGTGAAAAATTCGTATAACCATTCATTCTCTTCACCAATTAAATGACAATTAATTATGCTACTTTATTACGGTCAGAGTTACCGCATCCATTTAATATTATTTAAATTATATCATAATTATTTTTATATCATTGGGCAGGCTTCACTTTTTATATTTTAAAAAGCTATGTTTTTGATAAACAGTCGATATTTTATTTTGCCGAGTTCCTTAAAAAAAATTTATTTTATTATTTATCCTAACTTGATTTAGATCTTACAATTTTTTTTTTAAAATTTTCTTGTATATCTTTTTAAAAAATTCCTTGTTAATTGAGAAATTGAATAACCTTAATCATTCGTTAAATTAAGAAAACTAAAGGATAAATTTAATTTTACTAATGCTTATATTATTACTTCTTTAAAACTTTCGTTACAAATAAAAGAAAATTTCATTACTATTTTCCACAAAAATGATAATAATTGACTTTATTATTAAGTTATAATTTTTTTAAAGTAAAATTTTACGTACTTTTTAAAATATAGCTGATTCTAAGCTTATTTACTTTTTGTTTTAATCATAAATTTTTTATTAAAAAATTTAAAAAGTTCATTTATGTTGGATAAAATTGTTTTTTATTTGTTATTTAATCTTTGCACTAAACAACTGTCTTTTTAAAAAAAATTTTTTACTTATATAAATTTCATGAAAAACCAGCTATATCTTAGCTCGATTAGTTTTTCACTGC
The DNA here is from genome assembly GCF_058129835.1 of Hydra viridissima. Lineage (NCBI taxonomy): Eukaryota > Metazoa > Cnidaria > Hydrozoa > Anthoathecata > Hydridae > Hydra > Hydra viridissima. The sequence continues at coordinate 1,933 of NW_028324409.1, read as the reverse complement.
TAATTGCAAATTTTCTAAAAATTTTTATCATTTATTAGTTGATTCATAAAATTATTCACAATTAGATCGCTAAGTTTCGGGAATGATTAACTTAATTAGTTTTATAGCCTTATAGCTTGCTAATCATATATTTATAAGCCCATTATACAAAAGGTATATGAATCTCATTTTTAAATTTAAATCATTAATTAATTTCCTTCACAGTACTTATTCTATAGATATAATTATTAAAAAAATTTTTGTAAAACCAAAAAAAAAGTTAATTGATTTCAATCGCCTTTACTTTCAATTGTTTTTTAGTTAAATTACTAAGATGTTTCAATTCATTTTAAGATAAATCATTTATGATAAGATAGAAATAAATTTTTAATTTTTAATCTTATTAATTATTCTATTTTTTTGATTTAAGAATTTAATTATTTAATTGAAGAAATAGGAATTGAACCTATATATTTTGATCATGAGCCAAATAACTTTCCATTAGTTTATTCTTCTTTCTCTTTTAGAAGATTAAATAATTTAAGTTTTTGATTGCTTCCCCCCGCCTTAATTCTACTATTAAGTTCTTCTTTAGTTGAACAAGGAGCTGGTACTGGTTGAACCGTATACCCTCCGTTATCAGGCCCATTAGCTCATTCTGGAGGATCAGTAGACCTAGCTATTTTTAGTCTCCATTGTGCTGGATTTTCTTCCATAGCAGGGGCTATTAACTTTATTACAACAATTTTTAATATGAGAACAACTGGTTTATCTTTAGACAAAATACCATTATTTGTTTGATCTGTCTTAATTACTGCTTTTCTACTTTTACTTTCTTTACCCGTTTTGGCAGGAGCTATAACAATGTTATTAACAGATAGAAATTTTAACACAACTTTTTTTGACCCCGCTGGGGGGGGGGACCCTGTGCTATATCAACATTTGTTTTGATTTTTTGGTCATCCCGAAGTTTACATTCTGATAATTCCAGGATTTGGTATAATTTCTCAAATTATCCCTATATTTAGTTCAAAAAATCAAGTCTTTGGTTATTTAGGAATGATTTATGCACAATTGGCTATAGCTTTTCTAGGATTCATAGTCTGAGCTCATCATATGTTTACAATTGGAATGGACATAGACACAAGAGCATACTTTACAGCTGCAACTATGATTATTGCAGTTCCCACGGGAATTAAAATATTTAGTTGATTAGCAACTATTTACGGAGGAAAAATCAATTTTTCTACTCCCATGTTATGAGCTACAGGTTTTATTTTTTTATTTACTTTAGGAGGATTAACCGGAATTGTTTTAGCCAATGGTTCTTTAGACATTTTATTGCATGATACTTATTATGTAGTAGCTCATTTTCATTATGTCTTATCATTAGGTGCTGTATTTGCTATGTTTGGCGGATTTTATTTTTGATTTGGAAAAATTTCAGGATTTTCTATTAATGAAACTCTAGGAAAAATTCACTTTTGAATTACTTTTATTGGAGTGAATCTAACTTTTTTTCCACAACATTTCTTAGGTTTAGCGGGAATGCCAAGAAGATATTCAGATTTTCCTGATTCTTTAATAACTTGAAATTTCATTAGCTCGTTAGGATCAACAATTTCAATAATAGGAATAATTTGATTTATATTTGTCATTTTTGATGCTTTTTATAGAGAAGAAAAATTTATTAATTGAAGTAATTATAATGTTGAAAAAATTAATAGCTTAGAATGAACACTACACAACCCACCAACGCACCACACTTTCAACGAACTACCATTTATTAGCACCCCCCGGCAACTCTATAAGAGAAAACAACCCCCCCCCCCCCCCCCCCCCCCCCCCCCCCCCCCCCCCAGAGCCCGCAAGGCCCGGAAGAGAACGGGCCAGCAAACCCCCCCCCTCTTTTTTTTTTTTTTTTTCGGAAGAGAACGGGCCAGCAAACCCCCCC
>NW_028324408.1:0-17136 GCF_058129835.1 Hydra viridissima | reverse complement strand
GACAAGACATGGCTTTTGTTTGGTCAAGTTCACTCAGCTTGGAATTGAGCTGAATTTTCTTAAAGTGCAAGGAGAAGTATCTATCCTCCAAAACATTGGAATTGGTGAGGGCGTTTGGGTGCAGCGTCAACGTGCTGTCACAACAAGTCAATATTTCCACAACTGCATTTTTGTAGATCTTTGCTTGTGACCAAGTGTTGTTGTTGGCTACCACAAGCCACTTTTCAAAGTCTCTGAAGAGCTCATCTGCTGACTGGTAATAAAAGTGAAAAGCATCTTTGTCCAGCTGAAACAAGAGTCTCTTTTCTTCGGTCAAGACATAGGAGCTGGAAACCAAGTGCTCTAAGGAATCGAAATCAGAGTCAAGGACGGATTCGGTGTTCAGCTCTTTGTTTTCTACAGAGGTGCATTGGTTTGCAGAAGGAGCCTCGGACGAACCAGCAACTGGTGAGGGCAAGCTTAAAAGAGGATCAGAGGAAAGAACCGGAGAAGAAAAAGAGGAGGAAGGCCCAGGAGCAGAGGATGCAGAGCCTGATGCAGACGCTTGTTCAGCTACTGGCTTAATACCAAAGAAGGCAGGTCGAATAAATTGAGGGACATAGAGCTTCTCGTTGTCGTATCGCTTTGCCTCTGCAATCTTTTGTTTGATCATCTTGGAATCGTAGAAATGAGTCTCTTTCAAGTGTATGTCCAGTCGGTCGTAATACTTCCAACATTGCAAACAGGGGTAAGGTTTTGGACAGCCGGACTTGCGTTCGAGACGAGCATGCTGAAACTTCCTGACCATTGCAGAGTAAAAGATGGAAGCTTCATCCAAAGTCCAAGAATGATCTTTTTTAGTCAAGTGTCTTTTAATGCTTGTGGACGAATGTTTGCACAAAGGCATCGGACAGCTAACAGCGTACCTCTTCTTGGTACCATAGAAAGGTACAACCCTGTTTACGGAGCCACACGCTGCAACTAATGCGGCCCTGACTTTGTTTTTGAGCTTTAAGTCTCTCTGTTCTTGTGACTGCTTTCTTTTCTTTTTTTTTGCTTTAGAGTTTGGAGAAGAAGCAACAACAGAGTTGTTTTCTTGTGAAGAAGACATGTTCAGGTGTTTGTTTGCAACGGTTTTTGCTAAAAAAAGGAAACCAGTCAGTGAGAGTTTTTTTCTTCTGCCTGCATCCAATCCTGGAATGTTTACAACTGCAGGGAAGAGCTGTGTTTTTTCGAATCCTCTGCAAAAGAGAAAAAAAGAAAGAAAAGAGAGCAACAAGAAGAAACAAAGTTTCCACTAGCAAATGAAAAAGAATGAGAGCAACTAGCATTACATGCATGGTGGCAGCAGTGATTGCTATTATGAGAAGGAGAATGAGAAAAAAAAAAAGAAAAAGAAAAGAAACAAATAAATAAAGAGATGGAGTTTGAGAGGATCTCGCAACCATATGACTCAAAGAAAGAAACTGTGTTGAAAAAAGGCAAGAGAGGGCAAATAGAACTTGCTAACAAGGACAAATGACAGACATAACTACAACAGTAACAACTCTCATTGCAAGCATAATAACAACAGCATCAGCATCACTGACTCAGAGAGTGTTGACATAACAAAAAAGAAAACAAAAGTACAAGCCAAGTGGGGGAACATTAACAAACACTCATTGCAACTATAACAACAACAACAACAGCAACAGCATCACTGACTCAGAGGGTATTGATAAAAAAAAACAAGCAAAACAAAAACAAACAAAAAAACAAATAAAAAAACAAAACAAGCAAATTGGGTGAACAGTAACAACTCTCATTGCAAGCATAATAACAACAACAGCATCAGCATCAGCATCACTGACTCAGAGAGTGTTGACAAAATAAAATAGACAATAAGCAAGCAAAGTGGGTGAACAGTAACAACTCTCACTGCAAGCATAATAACAACAACAGCATCAGCATCAGCATCACTGACTCAGAGAGTGTTGATAAAATAAAACAGATTATAAACAAACAAAGTGGGTGAACAGTAACAGCTCTCATTGAAAGCATAATAACAACAACAGCATCAGCAACAGCATCACTAACTCAGAGGATATATAAAAAAACAAACAAACAAACAAACAAAACAAAAACAAAAAAAAACAAGCAAAGTGGCTGAACAGTAACAGCTATCATTGCAAGTAAAATAACAACAACAGCATCAGCAACATCATCACTGACTCAGAGAGTGGTGATAAAATAAAACAGATTAAAAAACAAGCAAAGTGGCTAAACAGTAACAACTATAAATACAAGTAAAATGACAAAAGCAGCAACAGCATCACTAACTCGCAGGGTGTTGATAAAAAAAAAAAGCAACAAACAAACAAAGCAAGCAAAGTGGGTGAACATTAACACTCATTGCAACTATAATAACACCAACAGCAACAGCATCAGTGACTCAAAGGGTGTTGATAAACAAAAACAAAGGCACAAACAAAACAAGCAGAGTGGGGGAACATTAACAACACTTATTGCAAGCATAATAACAACAACAGCATCAGCATCTCTGACTCAGAGAGTGTTGATAAAATAAAATAGATTATAAACATGCCAAGTTTGTGAACATTAACAAACACTCATTGCAACTATAACAACGACTACAGCAACAGCATCACTTACTCAGAGAGTGTTGAGAAAAAAAACAACAAAAAAAACAAAAACAAAACAAAACAGAAAACAGAAGTACAAGCCAAGTGGGGGAACATTAACAAACACTCATTGCAACTAAAACAACAACAACAGCAACAGCATCACTTGCTCAGAGGATATTGATAAAAAAAACAAACAAACAAACAAACAAAACAAGCAAAGTGGCTGAACAGTAACAGCTATCATTGCAAGTAAAATAACAACAACAGCATCAGCAACATCATCACTGACTCAGAGAGTGGTGATAAAATAAAACAGATTAAAAAACAAGCAAAGTGGCTGAACAGTAACAACTATAAATACAAGTAAAATGACAAAAGCAGCAACAGCATCACTAACTCGCAGGGTGTTGATAAAAAAAAAAGCAACAAACAAACAAAGCAAGCAAAGTGGGTGAACATTAACACTCATTGCAACTATAATAACACCAACAGCAACAGCATCAGTGACTCAAAGGGTGTTGATAAACAAAAACAAAGGCACAAACAAAACAAGCAGAGTGGGTGAACATTAACAACACTTATTGCAAGCATAATAACAACAACAGCATCAGCATCACTGACTCAGAGAGTGTTGATAAAATAAAATAGATTATAAACATGCCAAGTTTGTGAACATTAACAAACACTCATTGCAACTATAACAACAACAACAGCAACAGCATCACTTGCTCAGAGGATATTGATAAAAAAAACAAACAAACAAACAAACAAAACAAGCAAAGTGGCTGAACAGTAACAGCTATCATTGCAAGTAAAATAACAACAACAGCATCAGCAACATCATCACTGACTCAGAGTGTGGTGATAAAATAAAACAGATTAAAAAACAAGCAAAGTGGCTGAACAGTAACAACTATAAATACAAGTAAAATGACAAAAGCAGCAACAGCATCACTAACTCGCAGGGTGTTGATAAAAAAAAAAGCAACAAACAAATAAAGCAAGCAAAGTGGGTGAACATTAACACTCATTGCAACTATAATAACACCAACAGCAACAGCATCAGTGACTCAAAGGGTGTTGATAAAGAAAAACAAAAGCACAAACAAAACAAGCAAAGTGGGTGAACATTAACAACACTTATTGCAAGCACAATAACAACAACAGCATCAGCATCACTGACTCAGAGAGTGTTGATAAAACAAAATAGATTATAAACAAGCCAAGTTGGTGAACATTAACAAACACTCATTGCAACTGTAATAAGAACAACAGCAACAGCATCACTGACACAAAGGGTGTTGATAAACAAAAACAAAAACACAAGCAAAGTGGGTGAACATTAACAACACTCATTGCAACTATAACAACAACAACAGCAACAGCATCACTGGCTCAAAGGGTGTTGATAAAATAAAGAAACAAAAACAAAACAAGCAAAGTGGGTGAACAGTAACAACTCCCATTGCAAGCATAATAACGACAACAGCAACAGCAACACCATCACTGACTCAGAGAGTGTTGATAAAATAAAATAGATTATAAACAAGCCAAGTGGGGGAACATTAACAAACACTCATTGCAACTGTAACAACAACAACAGCAACAGCATCACTTACTCAGAGAGTGTTTATAAATAAAACAAAAAACAAAAACAAGAAACAAAAATACAAGCCAAGTGGGTGATTACTAACAGCGCTAACAGCAGCAACAACAGTGTCTTTAGAAACAACAAACAAGTACAACAGCAACAACTGCTTTTACAGAGTATAACAATAACAACAACATGGCACTAACAACAACAAAAGGGTTGGAATAAAAACCTGTAGGCAAAAGGAGAGCTGCATTCAGACAAGATCGATTACAAAGAGGCTCTTCTTTAGGACAGAGGAGAAACTGCTTTTGAGGGACAGAGGGACTTTTGTTGTTGTTGTTGTTGTTGTGCAGAAACCAACAAACTTTTATTGAACCGAATATAACCGAATATAACCGAAAGTCTTGTTTGCTTCTGTTTTGTGCCATCAAGAAGGGAAAACAAAACATCACAAAACAAACGAAGCAAACGAAACAAACAAACAAACGAACGAAACAAACAAAAAAACGATTAAATAAATAAACAAACAAACGAAACAAACAAACAAACAAAAACAAATAGGAAAAACAGAAAACGCAGTACCGAAACCTCGCCATTTTTATCCTTCCTCGAGCTTTCTTTGGGCGCCAAAGACCGAGAAAGTTGAGCAAACGTGACGTTGAGGGGGGGGGGGGGGGGTACTTAAGGCCAGCAGACCGACCAATGGCAAGCTTAGGAGAGACCCACGTGAATGTTACATTTTCTTTCTATGTACGCTGAATCCGCTCAAAGTCTGGAATTTCCAGCATTCACGTGTCATCACTCCAGCCACCAGATTGGCCCACACTTTGCACACTTTCAAGACTAGAACTTCACTTAATCACAAATTGAGCCAAAAAAAAACTAAGTCTCGCATGGCGACAACTTTTCCAAAAGCAAACAAAGGCAAACAAAGGCAAACGAAGGCAAACGAAGAAAAACAAAAACAAGTAAACAAAAACAAAACCGAAAAGGGAGAGAGAGAGCAAGTCGACTCATTTCTTTCGACTGCCTTAAACGAGAAGTCTAAAACGTTTAAAAGTTGAAAACTAAGTTTTTTAAATGAACTGCACCGAAAAAACTTTACGACAGTTTAGCTGGTTAAAAACGCAGAGGAAAATATTTTATAAAATTTAAGCGTTCTAAAGATGTCCATTTTTGTTTTTGTTTTTTTTTTATTTTGGTTTGTTTCTGGTTTGCTTCTTTTTTTTTTTTTTAAATTCTAGCGATCGAGCATATTTGAACGGTTTCATCAACCTGTTGGCGCACGTGCTCGAGAGCTAGAACTTTGATTGCTTTTGTTGTTGAGAATTGAGAATGTCCGAGCAGGTTTTTTTATCGATTTCATCGCTTGTGGCGAGGCAAAAATCAAAACGCTTTTTGGACGAAAGAAAGGAGATTAAAAGGAAAAAAGAGAAGAAAAAAAAACAAAAAAATAGGTTATGTGTCATAAACATTTATTTTCTCACGCGATGACGTCTAGTTTTGTTAGAGTAATTAAAATATGGTATCAAGTTTGTAATTTCTATCTTATTTTTAGTTACGGATAATTGCCAATTATGTCACGTTTAGTATACACAACGCTGTTTTCTTAATAGCAATATGATACAAACAAGTTATAAAAAAAAAAAGCGTTCGCTCGATCTTCCTTAGTCAGTTGAACAAAAAGAAATTTTCACAACATATGATTGATTTGGTTGTCCTAGCAAGCTGTTTTAGCAAACGACTAGAGGTTGCAACTGTTGTTCATTGAAAACGAAAAATCTAGCGTCAGCAAGAAATTTTTGAATACATAATGTACACAAAAGTGGCACTAACAAATGAAAATGTAAAAAAAAATGTTTACCTTGATGCCAGACTCGCAGAGATGTTGTCGCTCGTTGCTATCGACTGCGAACAGCTTTGTTGTTTTTCGAAGTGCCTCTTCACTCTACTTATAGCCGAAGTTTTGGCTTCGAAAAAAAATACGAACGTCGTTAAGCTCAACGAGCTGCTTTAATTGTTGTTCGTGCGAAAACGAAATGCTTAAACGGATAAAAGTGTTGGCGTAATTACACTTTTCGACCGCGATGCAGTTTGTCAACAACTCTAGCGTACTTTTTTGGCTCGTGGAGCAAAAAAGCCTCATGATAATAGCAAAGGCTTAAAATGTCTTAACATGTCAGCAAAGGCTTAATATGCTTAATAAACTGTGGGTTAAGTTTTTGCGGTGCAGCTCATTAACAACTTAATTTGCAACTTGCTGGCACAAGCAAACGTTTATGACTTCTCGTTTAAGACAGTTGAGCGAAATCAGTCGACTCACTCATTCTCCCTTTTCTGTTTTGTTTTTGTTTTGTTTTTTTGTTTTTGTTTTTGTTTGTTTTTTTTTTCTTTGTTTGTCTTTTGTTTAAAATGTAAAAAACTCGAAAGGAAAGTTGTTGCTTTGTTTGCTTATTGAAAGTTTTCGCCAGTTGCAAGACTTAGTTTTGTTTTTGTTTACTTATTAAAATATCGAGGAAAATATTTGAGGACATCGCATTCTAAAGGTGCCTTTTTAATAAAACATCTAACGATTTAGCTTTTAACGTTATGCTCAAAAGAATGCCCGTTTCGGTTTCTTTTTTCTTTTTTTTTTTTTTTTTTTCCTTTGTTTCAATTGGGCAGAGTGCTCATTTGAGCAGCCCGCCCATGATCCAAAATTAGGACTTTTCTACGAGATACTTTTCATGGATGTTGTAATTTCAGCAGACCAACACAGTGACTAGTTGGTAGTGTGTGTTAGTTCCGCTTTCATTCACGGTTGAGCGGACCTGTTCGATTACTCGAACATTGGTCACGTCTGGAACGTGAGAATGCTAGAGTGCGTTTTACTAACAATTTTATCGCTTGTGGCCAGGAAAGCAAAACTTTCCGTTTTTGTCTTTTGCATTCTAAAGGTGCCTTCTTAATAAAACCTCTAACGATTTAGCTTTTAACGTTATGCTTAAAAGAATGCCCGTTTCGATTTCATTTTTTTTTTCTGTTTGTTTTTGTTTTTGTTTTTTTTTTTCAATTCGGCATTTTAAGGGTGCCTTTATAACAAGATCTAACGATATAGCGTTTAATGTTGTGCTCAAAAAAAAAAAAAGTGCCTTTTATATCTCTCAATGGTCTCCAACGATAAAACTGCCGACCAATCGCAACGATTAAACAGCCGACCAATGGCAGCTCAATAGTCTCCAAACATGAAACTGCCGACCAATGGCAGCTCAGTGGTTTGAGAAGTGAGATCATTCGATTTCGTTTTATTATCTCCAGTTTGAACTAGTGCTTGGCTTTTATAAAAATTGTCAAATTTTGCCAAGCAAATCTTATACGAAACGCTACTTTGATGTCAAACCTTCGTTACTCCCTATTCCCTTCTAGCGGAGGGCCGGCTAAAAGCTAGAAAAAAAGAGAGAAGGAAACTTTTTTCTTTTTTTCTTTATCTTTTTTTTTTTTTTTTTTTAAGAGGGGTAGGGGTGGGGGGGGGGGGGGGGGAAGGAGTAAGAGAATTACGGGGTTAGGATTGGAGGGGGATGAGGTTACGGTTTGGAAGCCTGGGGACAATGAAAAATTGCGTTCGTATAGTGTCCACGAGGGGCGTCCTTCGGTTGTAACGTGCCGCTAGGTGCACGCGTCTAGTAGTTTCGTTGCATCGACCTAGAGGAGTTCTCCGAAAGGTCTTGCGCTTTGGGCTCGGGCAAACGGCCTGCATCCATTGTAAACACGGTCTCTGCCGTTAGAAAATCGTTAACCAGGCTTTTGTGAGCTTTAACAACCATCCCTTTGAGTTTAAAACGAACGTTTCCCCAAAAGCCATTCGAGATGGAGGTACTCACGGAGGTTTGTTACGGTAACAACCCTGTGGTTTGCCATCTTCTTTCTTTCCGCAGCGTCGCAAACGGATCGGCCGGTCTCTTAGGTGACGAAAAAACGTCTGATCTCTCGACTGGAATGCTTAACGTACTAAGATTAGAAGAGTTAGTACTAAGAGTCGCATCTGGCCGCCGTAATTTTCTTCGATGATGTACTTGAAAATTTCGTGACGTCGTTTTCAAAGCTCTAGGGTCGATTTTAACCTTCGACCTTAAAGTCGATTTTAGCCTTCGGTGTGGCTCTGTACAACTTTTGCGGTGAAAAAGCTTGCGCGGAGTCTACAGTTGTATTTAGCCGACAGACGCTGGCAACGCAGAAACAGAATGACTCTTGGGCGGCGCAAACCGAGCGTTCAGCAAATTTCTAGCATTTTACGTCAAAGCGGACAATCTGCACGACAAATAAAGCTAACTTTCTCGTTGCAACAGTTAGTCACTGGACGTTGGACGAGTGTGTACAGCTGTTTTGCGTCGAAAGCCGACCGGTGGTCGGATGCGACTCTTCTTTTCATTCGAAAATCAGAACCTGGCCATCAGTCGTGTATCACCATCGAATGCTTAATGTAGTGATTTCTCGAAACGACAAAAGCTTGTAAAACAAACAGCTTCGCTGTACTGTTGCCTAGTATGTTAACGGATGGCCAGGAACAACCTTGGTCTGTAAAGAATGAGTTCGTTTTTCCATTCGAGGCACTAATTACTGCAGTTTTAAAAGTCACCTAAAGTATAAGCTCATCTCTCCATTCAAGAAAAACAAGCATCAGAGTTTCGGAAAGTTTGCATGCACGACACCACCATCGATGATACTTAAACAAACAGAAAATGAATTGCAAAACAGAACCACTGAATTGCAAAACATAACAACGGACAGCTTGTAAAAAGCATGGTGATGAGCTTCTTCAATCCAATCAAGGAACCAAGCATCACAGTTTCGGCAATGGTGCATGTGCAAATCAGCAAACTGTGATACTTAATCAAACAACTTCACTGTTTTGCTTAGTTTAAGAACGGATGGCTAAGAACAACCTCGTTAGTGAGTATGAAGTCATCTCTTCATTCAAGGAATTAATAATCAGAGTTTTAGAAGTCTCTTACGTGCGATACTACTATCAACGGTACTTAATCAAACAGCCTCTCAGAATGGCCTAGTTTGAGAACGGAAGGCTAGGAACAACCTTAGTAGTGGGTCATCAGTTCAACTTTTCATTCAAGGAATTAAGCATCTAAAATCTGAAAAATAAAAAGAAGAGCTCTTTGTTAGAAGTTCTTATTTTTATTTTTCCTCAACTTCTATTTCTTTTCTTTTTTTCTTTTTTTTTTTTAATGATAGTTTTTCTTTTTTTTTTATCTATTTTGTTCGTTTAAATTAATACAACAGGCGTTTTAGGTCGTTTCTGTAACATTATTTAACACTTTAAATTGTAATAAATATTTGAACTGAAGAAAATCCTTTTCGTAACGTTAAAATGTCATAAGAACATTTCATCTTTACCAAATACGCTTGTAAAAATAGTTTCACTTTTAAAGTTTGTTGTATATGTCTTTTAATTTAGTGAATCGCAATTTGGATTCTCTTAGGCGCACATCTACTTTAGTTGCTTTTTCTTAAAGAAAGGTCACCAGAGTTATCTTACACAGCTCCTGCAGCATAATCTTTAACAAAATACTCTTTTGAAAAGTTTTACATTGAAATAAACAAAAGCCATTTGCGTAAATAGAGATAAATTAGAGAATAAAAAGTGCATAAACGCCTCGCTACTTTGATGAAGAAGAAACGGATGACTAGATGCAACTTTTTAATTTCGCGTGCTATCTCTTTCGATTAAGGTACTTTTTGAATATTTTTTCAAAGAAATGTTAGCGTAGTTTTCCTTTTTTAAATTTAAATCATGTTTAAAGGTAGTTTTTGAATGTTTTTTCAAAGAAATGTTAGCGTAGTTTTCATCTATTAAATCTAAATCATGTTTAAAGGTAGTTTTCGAATATTTTTTCAAAGAAAAGTTAGCGTAGGTTTCCTCTTTTAGATCTAGCTTATGTTTAAGGTAGTTTTTGAGTATTTTTTCAAAGAAAAGTTAGCGTAGTTTTCCTCTTTTAGATCTAGCTTATGTTTAAGGTAGTTTTTGAGTATTTTTTCAAAGAAAAGTTAGCATAGTTTTCCTCTTTTGGATATAGCTTATGTTTAAGGTAGTTTTTAAATATTTTTTTAAAGAAAAGTTAGCGTAGTTTTCCTCCTTTAGATCTAGCTTTATAATTCAGGTAGTTTTTGAATATTTTTTCAAATAAAAATTAGCAAAGTTTAGCTTATTTAGCATGACATCACAAAATACTAAACTCAAAAAGGCAAGATAAAGTATAAGATAAACGTAAAATAAGATATAGATGAAACAAATGTTAGGCTGCATAAAATCTAAAACTGCATTGCCTATCATAAACACAAACGTCTAGTAAGAGCTTTTAAAGTTCGTTCTTTTCGTCTTTTAATTTGGTGAATCGCGATTTGAATTTTCTAAAGCGCACATGCCTCTCAGTTGCTTTTTTCTTAAGGAAAGGTCACCAGAGTTTTTTTACGCAGCTCCTGCAGCATAATCTTTAACAAAATACTCTTTTGTATATCATTACACAGAAATAAACAAAAACCATTTGCGTAAACAGAGATAAATTAGAACTCAAAAGTGCATAAAAAGCCTCGCTACTTTGCTATAGAAGAAGTGGATGACTAGATACAACTTTGTAAATTCGTGTACTACCTCGATGGATTAAGGTATTTTTCGAAAGTTTTTTTAAAGCAAAAATAGCGCAGTCTTCCTCTTTTAAATCTACCTTATGTCTAAGGCAGTTTTTGAATAGATTTTCAAAGAAAGGTTAGCGTAGTTTTCCACTTTTAAGTTTAGCTTATGTAGCTTGACAAAACAACACACAAAAAGACAAGATAAAATATCAGATAAACGTAAAATAAAATATAAATGAAACTAAAGTTAGGCTGCATAAAAAACAAACAACTTAATAATCTACTAGACATGTTTAAGTTGAATTAAGTAAAGTCCTTTGCGCAAATTTGGGTAAATAAGAGATTAAAAGTCCATAAAAAGCCTCGATACTTTGCTGAAGAAGAAGATGACTATATGCAACTTTTTAAAATCGTGAGCTATCTATATCGATTTAGGTCCTTTTTGAGTACTTTTTCAATGAGAAGTTAGCGCAGTTTTCCTCTTTTAAGATTGGATCATGAAGCTTGACATAACAAAACACAAAACTAACAAAGGCAAGACAAAATATAAGGTAAACGCAATATAAAATATAGATGAAATTAAAGTTAGGCTGCATAAAATAAACGGGTAACAATACTCTTCTATGTATATTTACATTGAGTTAAATAAAATCCTTTGCGCAAATATAGGTATGTTAGAGAGTAAAAGTGCATAAAAAGCCTCGCTACATTGCTGTAGAAGAAGTGGATGACTAGATACAAACTTTTAAATTTGTGTGCTGTCTCTATCGAATAAGGTAGTTTTCGAAAGTTTTTTCAAAGCAAAAATAGCGCAGTGTTCCTCTTTTAAATTTAGATTATCTCAAAGGTAGATTTTGAATAGTTTTTCAAAGAAAGGTTAGCGTAGCTTTCCTCTTTTAAGTTTAGCTTATGTAGCTTGACATCACAAAACACAAAGCTCAAAAAGACAAAATAAAATATAAGATAAACGTGAAATAAAATACAGATGAAGCTAAAGTTAGACTGCATAAAAAACCAACAACATAATAATCTACTAGGTATGTTTACATTAAATTAAATAAAATCCTATGCGCAAATATAGGTATGTTAGAGAGAAAAAGCCTCGCTACTTTGTTAAAGGTAGTTTTTGAATAGTTTTTCAAAGAAAGGTTAGCGTAGTTTTCCTCTTTAAAGTTTAGTTTATGTAGCTTGATATCACAAAACACAAAACTCAAAAAAGAAAAGTAAGATAAAAGTTAATCGTAAAATAAAATATAGGTGAAATAATTGTTAGGCTGCATAAAAGAAAAAAAAAATCATAGCATAATAATCTTCTATATATGCTTGGATTGAATTAAATGAATTCCTTTGCGTAAATATAAGCAAACTAGTGAGAAAAAGTGCATAAAAAGCATCGCTACTTTGCTGCAGAAGAAGTGGATGACTATATGCAACTTTTTAAAATTGTGTGCTATCTCTATCGATTAAGGTGGTTTTCGAAAGTTTTTTCAAAGCAAAAATAGCGTAGTTTTCCTCTTTTAAATCTAGCTTTTGTCTAGGGTAGTTTATGAATAGATTTTCAAAGAAAGGTTAGCGTAGCATTCCTCTTTTAAGTTTAGCTTAAAATTCTTGGCATCACAAAACACAAAACTCAAAAAGATAAGATAAAATATAAGATAAACCTAAAACATAATATAAATGAAACTAAAGATAAGCTGCATAAAAAACTAACAACATAATAATCTACTAGGCATGTTTAAATTGAATTATATAAAATCCTTTGCGCAAATATAGGTATGTTAGTAAAAAAGCATTAAAAGCCTCGCAACTTTGTTAAAGGTAGATTTTGAATAGTTTTTCAAAGAAAGGTTAGCGTAGTTTTCCTCTTTTATGTTTAGATTATGTAGCTTGACATCACAAAACACAAAGCTCAAAAAGACAAAATAAAATATAAGATAAACGTAAAATATAGATGAAACAAAGTTTACACTGCATAATAAACAAACAACATAATTATCTACTAGGCATGTTTAAGTTGAACTAAATAAATTCCTTTGCGCAAATATGGGAAAGTTAGACAGTAAAAATCCATAAAAAGCCTCGATACTTTGCTGAAGAAGATGACTATATGCAACTTTTTAAAATCGTGAGCTATCTATATCGATTTAGGTCCTTTTTGAGTACTTTTTCAATGGAAAGTTAGCGCAGTTTTCCTCTTTTAAGATTAGATTATGAAGCTTGACATAATAAAACACAAAACTAACAAAGGCAAGATAAAATATAAGGTAGTTTTCGAATGTTTTTTCAAAGCAAAATTAGCGTAGTGTTCCTCTTTTAAATCTAGATTATCTCAAAGGTAGATTTTGAATAGTTTTTCAAAGAAAAGTTAGCGTAGCTTTCCTCTTTTAACATTAGCTTATGTAGCTTGACATCACAGAACACAAAAACATAAAATAAAATATAAGACAAATAGATGTAGCTAAAGTTAGGCTGCATAAAAAACCAACAACATAAAATATCTACTAGGCATGTTTAAATTGAATTAAATAAAACCCTTTGCGCAAAAATAGAGAGTAAAATGCATAATGTTAGAGAGTAAAAGTGCATAGAAAGCCTCGCTACTTTGCTGTAGAAGAAGTGGATGACTAGATACACTTTTTTAAACTTGTGTGCTATCTCTATCGAATAAGGTAGTTTTCGAGAGTTTTTTCAAAGCAAAATTAGCGTAGTGTTCCTCTTTTAAATCTAGATTATCTCAAAAATAGATTTCGAATAGTTTTTCAAAGAAAGGTTAGCGTAGCTTTCCTCTTTTAACATTAGCTTATGTAGCTTGACATCACAGAACACAAAAAGATAAAATAAAATATAAGACAAACGTAAAATGAAAAATAGATGTAGCTTAAGTTAGACTGCATAAAAAACCAACAACATAATAATCTAACAGGTATGTTTAAGTTGAATTAAATAAAACCCTCTGCGCAAATATAGGTATGCTAGAGAGTAAAAAGGCATAAAAAGCCTCGCTACTTTGTTAAAGGTAGTTTTTGAATAGTTTTTCAAAGACAGGTTAGCGTAAATTTCCTCTTTAAAGTTTAGCTTATGTAGCTTGACATCACAAAATATAAAACTCAAAAAGACAAGATAAAATATAAGATAAACGCAAAATAAAATATAGATGAAACTAAAGTTAGGCTGCATAAAAAACCAACAACATAATAATCTACTAGGCATGTTTAAATTGAAATAAATAAAATCGTTTGCGCAAAAATAGCTATGTTAGAGAGTAAAAGTGCATAGAAAGCCTCGCTACTTTGGTGTAAAAGAAGTGGATCACTAGATACAACATTTTAAAATCGTGTGCTATCTCTATCGATTAAGGTGGTTTTCGAAAGTTTTTTCAAAGCAAAAATAGCGTAGTCTTCCTCTTTTAAATCTAGATTATGTCTAAGGTAGTTTTTGAACAGTTTTTCAAAGAAAGGTTAGCGTAGCTTTCCTCTTTTAACATTAGCTTATGTAGCTTGACATCACAAAACACAAAACTCAAAAAGACAAAATAAAATATAAGATAAACGTAAAATAAAATGTAGATGAAGCTAAAGTTAGGCTGCATGAAATAAACGGGTAACAATATTTTTCTATGTATGTTTACATTGAGTTATATAAAATCCTCTGCGCAAATATAGGTATGTTAGAGAGTAAAAGTGCATAAAAAGCCTCGCTACTTTGTTAAAGGTTGTTTTTGAATAGTTTTTCAAAAAAAGGTTAGCGTAGTTTTCCTCTTTTAACATTAGCTTATGTAGCTTGACATCACAAAGCACAAAACTCAAAAAGACAAAATAAAATATAAGATAAACGTAAAATAAAATACAGATGAAGCTAAAGTTAGGCTGCATAAAATAAACGGGTAACAATATTTTTCTATGTATGTTTACATTGAGTTAAATAAAATCCTCTGCGCAAATATAGGTATGTTAGAGAGTAAAAGTGCATAAAAAGCCTCGCTACTTTGTTAAAGGTAGTTTTTGAATAGTTTTTCAAAAAAAAGGTCTTTAAAGTTTAGCTTATGTAGCTTGACATCACAAAACACAAAACTCAAAAAGACAAGATAAAATATAAGATAAACGCAAAACAAAATATAGATGAAACTAAAGTTAGGCTGCATATAAAACCAACAACATAATATTCTACTAGCCTAGTTTTCCTCTTTTAAGTTTAGATTATGTAGCTTGACATCACAAAACGCAAAAAGGCAAGACAAAATACAAGGTAAACGTAAAATAAAGTAGAAGTGAAACAAAAGATAGGTTGCATAAATACAAAAACTGCATTGCCAAAAATAGAATTTGTTGTCTAGAAAGACTTTTTAAAGTTTGTTTCTTTCGTCTATTGACTTAGTGAATCGCGATCTGGTTTTTCTTAGGCGCGCTTGTTTCTTAGTTGTTTTTTTTTGTAAAGAAAGTTTATTCAGACGTTTTTTTTACGCAACTCCTTTAACATTATTTTTAACAAAGTATTCTTTTATACGTGTTTACATTGAAATAAAACCCTTTGCGTAAATAGAGATAAATTAGAGAGCAAAAGCCTCACTACTTTGCAGAAGAAGAATTGGATGGCAAGATACAACTTTTTAAATTCGTGTGCTTTCTCTTTTAAGGTACTTTTTGAATATTTTTTCAAAGAAAAGTTAGCGTAGTTTTCCTCTTTTAAGTTTAGCTTACGCAGCTTGACATCACAAAACGCAAAAACCAATAAGGCATGATAAAATACAAGATAAACGTAAAATAAAATAGAAGTGAAACAAAAGTTAGACACCATAAAAAAAAAACAAACAAAAAAAAAAACATAATATACTTCTATGTATGTTTACATTGAACTTAATAAAATCCTTTGTGTAAATATATGAAAAAATAGAGAGTAAGAGTTCATAAAAAAAGCCTCGCTATTTTGCTGAAGAAGAAATGGATGTCTAGATCTTTTAAAATAAGGAACTTTTTGATTTCTTTTTCCGAAAAATGGTTGGAGCAGTTTTCCTTTTTTAAATTTCACTTATGCAGTTTAACATCACAGAAAATATTAATTTGCTTTTTAACAAACTCTTAAAAACATCAGAAGTAATTCTAAATGCAACTCTATTAAAAGTGTTAACAGAATAACAAAACGACTTTTTTTTTTTTTTAAAGATAAAAAAAGTTTGAACTATCTTTAAATAAGAAATGTGAGAACAGTTTAACAGAACTTCTTGTTTATTATGTATTTAGCGAAACAGATAAATATATTTGCAAAAGCATAGAGAAAACAAACTACACAAAAGGCCCATCTTTATTGCCAAACTGAACAAACTTTTCTAAACTACATAAATGGTCTCACTATATTGCCATATTGAACAAACTTTTCTAAACTACCCTCTTTTTGAATTTTTAGCTTCATGTTTTTAATTTTGTCTTTAATATGGCTTCGGTAGGAGTACTTTTGCAAGACATGAATGAGCTTGTCACTGCTATGATTTGCCAAGATGCCAAGGTAATCTTTGTACGAGCAACTTGAGCTTACATCTGTAAACACGTCTTGCAAGATGTATGCCAACACTAAAGCTGCACATCGAGGAAAACTTCTGGTGTTGAACCATTCGTTGTGGCCAGGGCAAGCATTCAGCTTTTCAACTATTTCATCTAAAATTTTACAAACTCAAGTCATAACACAAAGAGATTAAATCGAATATTCATTTGGTTCTGAAGCATGACAAGATTAATTTTGTTTTTTTATTTGTTTTTTTTGTTGACCTTATTGTTTGCACTGATAGCAATAACTGGTTTTTGAAAGATTACCTAATTGGCATTGGCTAACTTCTGCTTTGTTTTCCTTTGTTCTTGGCTGAGTTGATCCTGAAATAAAATAAAACCATGTTCATTTTTCTAATTCATAAAAAAACCATCAACAGTTTCTAAGTGTTAGAGATAATAACAAGCTGTGCATGATTTCTAACGGTGATGTTTCTAACTTCATCATTAGAAATCGGGTAGACACAACTTTCTAAAAGTGCACTTAGCAATGATGGCTAGTTTTTATTAACAGTTAACCATCTGAAATTGTGCAAGAAGAGGTTTGTGTTTATATATGTTTGTATAAATTAGGTTTTACATTACCGATGTGTTCTTGAGTAAAAGATGGCATTTCCAACTTGATTTTTTTTCTTCTTGGATCTTATCTCTCTGGATCATAATCAGTTTTAGTATCATTCACTTGTGTAAACATTTAAGCAATCACAGAATTAGTCCTGCAACAAATATTAATTTGGGCATTTTTATTTTTTGAAAGCGTGTTGAGATTTGCATAAAA
>NW_028324407.1:0-19872 GCF_058129835.1 Hydra viridissima | reverse complement strand
ATCACAGAATTGACATTACAAGCAAATTCTAAGCATTTCTGTGCATTTTTCGCAAAATTCGGTACTTACCACTGAATTGCTTGATGCCCTTGGGCATTTTTTTGCTCAGCCTGACAGGATACAACAAAATATGGCCAAGGGATCCAAGAGGAGTCGGTGAAAGCCTCGAATTTGGCCACATTTGGCCCAAATTTCGACGTTTTGTATGGAAATTGAGCCAAAAACGGGGTTTTGTCGCAAAATTCGGTACTTACCACTGAATTGCTTGATGCCCTTGGGCATTTTTTTGCTCAGCCTGACAGGATACAACAAAATATGGCCAAGGGATCCAAGAGGAGTCGGTGAAAGCCTCGAATTTGGCCACATTTGGCCCAAATTTCGACGTTTTGTATGGAAATTGAGCCAAAAACGGGGTTTTGTCGCCAAATCCGGTACTTGCCAGCCTCTCTGTTGATTGTCTTTGTCATTTTCGTGCTCAGCCTGATAGGTTACAACAGAATATGTCCAAAGGCTCCAAGAAATCTCGGTGAAAGGCTCCAATTTGACGAAATAATCACAGAATTGACATTACAAGCAAATTCTAAGCATTTCTGTGCATTTTTCGCAAAATTCGGTACTTACCACTGAATTGCTTGATGCCCTTGGGCATTTTTTTGCTCAGCCTGACAGGATACAACAAAATATGGCCAAGGGATCCAAGAGGAGTCGGTGAAAGCCTCGAATTTGGCCACATTTGGCCCAAATTTCGACGTTTTGTATGGAAATTGAGCCAAAAACGGGGTTTTGTCGCAAAATTCGGTACTTACCACTGAATTGCTTGATGCCCTTGGGCATTTTTTTGCTCAGCCTGACAGGATACAACAAAATATGGCCAAGGGATCCAAGAGGAGTCGGTGAAAGCCTCGAATTTGGCCACATTTGGCCCAAATTTCGACGTTTTGTATGGAAATTGAGCCAAAAACGGGGTTTTGTCGCCAAATCCGGTACTTGCCAGCCTCTCTGTTGATTGTCTTTGTCATTTTCGTGCTCAGCCTGATAGGTTACAACAGAATATGTCCAAAGGCTCCAAGAAATCTCGGTGAAAGGCTCCAATTTGACGAAATAATCACAGAATTGACATTACAAGCAAATTCTAAGCATTTCTGTGCATTTTTCGCAAAATTCGGTACTTACCACTGAATTGCTTGATGCCCTTGGGCATTTTTTTGCTCAGCCTGACAGGATACAACAAAATATGGCCAAGGGATCCAAGAGGAGTCGGTGAAAGCCTCGAATTTGGCCACATTTGGCCCAAATTTCGACGTTTTGTATGGAAATTGAGCCAAAAACGGGGTTTTGTTGCAAAATTCGGTACTTACCACTGAATTGCTTGATGCCCTTGGGCATTTTTTTGCTCAGCCTGACAGGATACAACAAAATATGGCCAAGGGATCCAAGAGGAGTCGGTGAAAGCCTCGAATTTGGCCACATTTGGCCCAAATTTCGACGTTTTGTATGGAAATTGAGCCAAAAACGGGGTTTTGTCGCCAAATCCGGTACTTGCCAGCCTCTCTGTTGATTGTCTTTGTCATTTTCGTGCTCAGCCTGATAGGTTACAACAGAATATGTCCAAAGGCTCCAAGAAATCTCGGTGAAAGGCTCCAATTTGACGAAATAATCACAGAATTGACATTACAAGCAAATTCTAAGCATTTCTGTGCATTTTTCGCAAAATTCGGTACTTACCACTGAATTGCTTGATGCCCTTGGGCATTTTTTTGCTCAGCCTGACAGGATACAACAAAATATGGCCAAGGGATCCAAGAGGAGTCGGTGAAAGCCTCGAATTTGGCCACATTTGGCCCAAATTTCGACGTTTTGTATGGAAATTGAGCCAAAAACGGGGTTTTGTCGCAAAATTCGGTACTTACCACTGAATTGCTTGATGCCCTTGGGCATTTTTTTGCTCAGCCTGACAGGATACAACAAAATATGGCCAAGGGATCCAAGAGGAGTCGGTGAAAGCCTCGAATTTGGCCACATTTGGCCCAAATTTCGACGTTTTGTATGGAAATTGAGCCAAAAACGGGGTTTTGTCGCCAAATCCGGTACTTGCCAGCCTCTCTGTTGATTGTCTTTGTCATTTTCGTGCTCAGCCTGATAGGTTACAACAGAATATGTCCAAAGGCTCCAAGAAATCTCGGTGAAAGGCTCCAATTTGACGAAATAATCACAGAATTGACATTACAAGCAAATTCTAAGCATTTCTGTGCATTTTTCGCAAAATTCGGTACTTACCACTGAATTGCTTGATGCCCTTGGGCATTTTTTTGCTCAGCCTGACAGGATACAACAAAATATGGCCAAGGGATCCAAGAGGAGTCGGTGAAAGCCTCGAATTTGGCCACATTTGGCCCAAATTTCGACGTTTTGTATGGAAATTGAGCCAAAAACGGGGTTTTGTCGCAAAATTCGGTACTTACCACTGAATTGCTTGATGCCCTTGGGCATTTTTTTGCTCAGCCTGACAGGATACAACAAAATATGGCCAAGGGATCCAAGAGGAGTCGGTGAAAGCCTCGAATTTGGCCACATTTGGCCCAAATTTCGACGTTTTGTATGGAAATTGAGCCAAAAACGGGGTTTTGTCGCCAAATCCGGTACTTGCCAGCCTCTCTGTTGATTGTCTTTGTCATTTTCGTGCTCAGCCTGATAGGTTACAACAGAATATGTCCAAAGGCTCCAAGAAATCTCGGTGAAAGGCTCCAATTTGACGAAATAATCACAGAATTGACATTACAAGCAAATTCTAAGCATTTCTGTGCATTTTTCGCAAAATTCGGTACTTACCACTGAATTGCTTGATGCCCTTGGGCATTTTTTTGCTCAGCCTGACAGGATACAACAAAATATGGCCAAGGGATCCAAGAGGAGTCGGTGAAAGCCTCGAATTTGGCCACATTTGGCCCAAATTTCGACGTTTTGTATGGAAATTGAGCCAAAAACGGGGTTTTGTCGCAAAATTCGGTACTTACCACTGAATTGCTTGATGCCCTTGGGCATTTTTTTGCTCAGCCTGACAGGATACAACAAAATATGGCCAAGGGATCCAAGAGGAGTCGGTGAAAGCCTCGAATTTGGCCACATTTGGCCCAAATTTCGACGTTTTGTATGGAAATTGAGCCAAAAACGGGGTTTTGTCGCCAAATCCGGTACTTGCCAGCCTCTCTGTTGATTGTCTTTGTCATTTTCGTGCTCAGCCTGATAGGTTACAACAGAATATGTCCAAAGGCTCCAAGAAATCTCGGTGAAAGGCTCCAATTTGACGAAATAATCACAGAATTGACATTACAAGCAAATTCTAAGCATTTCTGTGCATTTTTCGCAAAATTCGGTACTTACCACTGAATTGCTTGATGCCCTTGGGCATTTTTTTGCTCAGCCTGACAGGATACAACAAAATATGGCCAAGGGATCCAAGAGGAGTCGGTGAAAGCCTCGAATTTGGCCACATTTGGCCCAAATTTCGACGTTTTGTATGGAAATTGAGCCAAAAACGGGGTTTTGTCGCAAAATTCGGTACTTACCACTGAATTGCTTGATGCCCTTGGGCATTTTTTTGCTCAGCCTGACAGGATACAACAAAATATGGCCAAGGGATCCAAGAGGAGTCGGTGAAAGCCTCGAATTTGGCCACATTTGGCCCAAATTTCGACGTTTTGTATGGAAATTGAGCCAAAAACGGGGTTTTGTCGCCAAATCCGGTACTTGCCAGCCTCTCTGTTGATTGTCTTTGTCATTTTCGTGCTCAGCCTGATAGGTTACAACAGAATATGTCCAAAGGCTCCAAGAAATCTCGGTGAAAGGCTCCAATTTGACGAAATAATCACAGAATTGACATTACAAGCAAATTCTAAGCATTTCTGTGCATTTTTCGCAAAATTCGGTACTTACCACTGAATTGCTTGATGCCCTTGGGCATTTTTTTGCTCAGCCTGACAGGATACAACAAAATATGGCCAAGGGATCCAAGAGGAGTCGGTGAAAGCCTCGAATTTGGCCACATTTGGCCCAAATTTCGACGTTTTGTATGGAAATTGAGCCAAAAACGGGGTTTTGTCGCAAAATTCGGTACTTACCACTGAATTGCTTGATGCCCTTGGGCATTTTTTTGCTCAGCCTGACAGGATACAACAAAATATGGCCAAGGGATCCAAGAGGAGTCGGTGAAAGCCTCGAATTTGGCCACATTTGGCCCAAATTTCGACGTTTTGTATGGAAATTGAGCCAAAAACGGGGTTTTGTCGCCAAATCCGGTACTTGCCAGCCTCTCTGTTGATTGTCTTTGTCATTTTCGTGCTCAGCCTGATAGGTTACAACAGAATATGTCCAAAGGCTCCAAGAAATCTCGGTGAAAGGCTCCAATTTGACGAAATAATCACAGAATTGACATTACAAGCAAATTCTAAGCATTTCTGTGCATTTTTCGCAAAATTCGGTACTTACCACTGAATTGCTTGATGCCCTTGGGCATTTTTTTGCTCAGCCTGACAGGATACAACAAAATATGGCCAAGGGATCCAAGAGGAGTCGGTGAAAGCCTCGAATTTGGCCACATTTGGCCCAAATTTCGACGTTTTGTATGGAAATTGAGCCAAAAACGGGGTTTTGTCGCAAAATTCGGTACTTACCACTGAATTGCTTGATGCCCTTGGGCATTTTTTTGCTCAGCCTGACAGGATACAACAAAATATGGCCAAGGGATCCAAGAGGAGTCGGTGAAAGCCTCGAATTTGGCCACATTTGGCCCAAATTTCGACGTTTTGTATGGAAATTGAGCCAAAAACGGGGTTTTGTCGCCAAATCCGGTACTTGCCAGCCTCTCTGTTGATTGTCTTTGTCATTTTCGTGCTCAGCCTGATAGGTTACAACAGAATATGTCCAAAGGCTCCAAGAAATCTCGGTGAAAGGCTCCAATTTGACGAAATAATCACAGAATTGACATTACAAGCAAATTCTAAGCATTTCTGTGCATTTTTCGCAAAATTCGGTACTTACCACTGAATTGCTTGATGCCCTTGGGCATTTTTTTGCTCAGCCTGACAGGATACAACAAAATATGGCCAAGGGATCCAAGAGGAGTCGGTGAAAGCCTCGAATTTGGCCACATTTGGCCCAAATTTCGACGTTTTGTATGGAAATTGAGCCAAAAACGGGGTTTTGTCGCAAAATTCGGTACTTACCACTGAATTGCTTGATGCCCTTGGGCATTTTTTTGCTCAGCCTGACAGGATACAACAAAATATGGCCAAGGGATCCAAGAGGAGTCGGTGAAAGCCTCGAATTTGGCCACATTTGGCCCAAATTTCGACGTTTTGTATGGAAATTGAGCCAAAAACGGGGTTTTGTCGCCAAATCCGGTACTTGCCAGCCTCTCTGTTGATTGTCTTTGTCATTTTCGTGCTCAGCCTGATAGGTTACAACAGAATATGTCCAAAGGCTCCAAGAAATCTCGGTGAAAGGCTCCAATTTGACGAAATAATCACAGAATTGACATTACAAGCAAATTCTAAGCATTTCTGTGCATTTTTCGCAAAATTCGGTACTTACCACTGAATTGCTTGATGCCCTTGGGCATTTTTTTGCTCAGCCTGACAGGATACAACAAAATATGGCCAAGGGATCCAAGAGGAGTCGGTGAAAGCCTCGAATTTGGCCACATTTGGCCCAAATTTCGACGTTTTGTATGGAAATTGAGCCAAAAACGGGGTTTTGTCGCAAAATTCGGTACTTACCACTGAATTGCTTGATGCCCTTGGGCATTTTTTTGCTCAGCCTGACAGGATACAACAAAATATGGCCAAGGGATCCAAGAGGAGTCGGTGAAAGCCTCGAATTTGGCCACATTTGGCCCAAATTTCGACGTTTTGTATGGAAATTGAGCCAAAAACGGGGTTTTGTCGCCAAATCCGGTACTTGCCAGCCTCTCTGTTGATTGTCTTTGTCATTTTCGTGCTCAGCCTGATAGGTTACAACAGAATATGTCCAAAGGCTCCAAGAAATCTCGGTGAAAGGCTCCAATTTGACGAAATAATCACAGAATTGACATTACAAGCAAATTCTAAGCATTTCTGTGCATTTTTCGCAAAATTCGGTACTTACCACTGAATTGCTTGATGCCCTTGGGCATTTTTTTGCTCAGCCTGACAGGATACAACAAAATATGGCCAAGGGATCCAAGAGGAGTCGGTGAAAGCCTCGAATTTGGCCACATTTGGCCCAAATTTCGACGTTTTGTATGGAAATTGAGCCAAAAACGGGGTTTTGTCGCAAAATTCGGTACTTACCACTGAATTGCTTGATGCCCTTGGGCATTTTTTTGCTCAGCCTGACAGGATACAACAAAATATGGCCAAGGGATCCAAGAGGAGTCGGTGAAAGCCTCGAATTTGGCCACATTTGGCCCAAATTTCGACGTTTTGTATGGAAATTGAGCCAAAAACGGGGTTTTGTCGCCAAATCCGGTACTTGCCAGCCTCTCTGTTGATTGTCTTTGTCATTTTCGTGCTCAGCCTGATAGGTTACAACAGAATATGTCCAAAGGCTCCAAGAAATCTCGGTGAAAGGCTCCAATTTGACGAAATAATCACAGAATTGACATTACAAGCAAATTCTAAGCATTTCTGTGCATTTTTCGCAAAATTCGGTACTTACCACTGAATTGCTTGATGCCCTTGGGCATTTTTTTGCTCAGCCTGACAGGATACAACAAAATATGGCCAAGGGATCCAAGAGGAGTCGGTGAAAGCCTCGAATTTGGCCACATTTGGCCCAAATTTCGACGTTTTGTATGGAAATTGAGCCAAAAACGGGGTTTTGTCGCAAAATTCGGTACTTACCACTGAATTGCTTGATGCCCTTGGGCATTTTTTTGCTCAGCCTGACAGGATACAACAAAATATGGCCAAGGGATCCAAGAGGAGTCGGTGAAAGCCTCGAATTTGGCCACATTTGGCCCAAATTTCGACGTTTTGTATGGAAATTGAGCCAAAAACGGGGTTTTGTCGCCAAATCCGGTACTTGCCAGCCTCTCTGTTGATTGTCTTTGTCATTTTCGTGCTCAGCCTGATAGGTTACAACAGAATATGTCCAAAGGCTCCAAGAAATCTCGGTGAAAGGCTCCAATTTGACGAAATAATCACAGAATTGACATTACAAGCAAATTCTAAGCATTTCTGTGCATTTTTCGCAAAATTCGGTACTTACCACTGAATTGCTTGATGCCCTTGGGCATTTTTTTGCTCAGCCTGACAGGATACAACAAAATATGGCCAAGGGATCCAAGAGGAGTCGGTGAAAGCCTCGAATTTGGCCACATTTGGCCCAAATTTCGACGTTTTGTATGGAAATTGAGCCAAAAACGGGGTTTTGTCGCAAAATTCGGTACTTACCACTGAATTGCTTGATGCCCTTGGGCATTTTTTTGCTCAGCCTGACAGGATACAACAAAATATGGCCAAGGGATCCAAGAGGAGTCGGTGAAAGCCTCGAATTTGGCCACATTTGGCCCAAATTTCGACGTTTTGTATGGAAATTGAGCCAAAAACGGGGTTTTGTCGCCAAATCCGGTACTTGCCAGCCTCTCTGTTGATTGTCTTTGTCATTTTCGTGCTCAGCCTGATAGGTTACAACAGAATATGTCCAAAGGCTCCAAGAAATCTCGGTGAAAGGCTCCAATTTGACGAAATAATCACAGAATTGACATTACAAGCAAATTCTAAGCATTTCTGTGCATTTTTCGCAAAATTCGGTACTTACCACTGAATTGCTTGATGCCCTTGGGCATTTTTTTGCTCAGCCTGACAGGATACAACAAAATATGGCCAAGGGATCCAAGAGGAGTCGGTGAAAGCCTCGAATTTGGCCACATTTGGCCCAAATTTCGACGTTTTGTATGGAAATTGAGCCAAAAACGGGGTTTTGTCGCAAAATTCGGTACTTACCACTGAATTGCTTGATGCCCTTGGGCATTTTTTTGCTCAGCCTGACAGGATACAACAAAATATGGCCAAGGGATCCAAGAGGAGTCGGTGAAAGCCTCGAATTTGGCCACATTTGGCCCAAATTTCGACGTTTTGTATGGAAATTGAGCCAAAAACGGGGTTTTGTCGCCAAATCCGGTACTTGCCAGCCTCTCTGTTGATTGTCTTTGTCATTTTCGTGCTCAGCCTGATAGGTTACAACAGAATATGTCCAAAGGCTCCAAGAAATCTCGGTGAAAGGCTCCAATTTGACGAAATAATCACAGAATTGACATTACAAGCAAATTCTAAGCATTTCTGTGCATTTTTCGCAAAATTCGGTACTTACCACTGAATTGCTTGATGCCCTTGGGCATTTTTTTGCTCAGCCTGACAGGATACAACAAAATATGGCCAAGGGATCCAAGAGGAGTCGGTGAAAGCCTCGAATTTGGCCACATTTGGCCCAAATTTCGACGTTTTGTATGGAAATTGAGCCAAAAACGGGGTTTTGTCGCAAAATTCGGTACTTACCACTGAATTGCTTGATGCCCTTGGGCATTTTTTTGCTCAGCCTGACAGGATACAACAAAATATGGCCAAGGGATCCAAGAGGAGTCGGTGAAAGCCTCGAATTTGGCCACATTTGGCCCAAATTTCGACGTTTTGTATGGAAATTGAGCCAAAAACGGGGTTTTGTCGCCAAATCCGGTACTTGCCAGCCTCTCTGTTGATTGTCTTTGTCATTTTCGTGCTCAGCCTGATAGGTTACAACAGAATATGTCCAAAGGCTCCAAGAAATCTCGGTGAAAGGCTCCAATTTGACGAAATAATCACAGAATTGACATTACAAGCAAATTCTAAGCATTTCTGTGCATTTTTCGCAAAATTCGGTACTTACCACTGAATTGCTTGATGCCCTTGGGCATTTTTTTGCTCAGCCTGACAGGATACAACAAAATATGGCCAAGGGATCCAAGAGGAGTCGGTGAAAGCCTCGAATTTGGCCACATTTGGCCCAAATTTCGACGTTTTGTATGGAAATTGAGCCAAAAACGGGGTTTTGTCGCAAAATTCGGTACTTACCACTGAATTGCTTGATGCCCTTGGGCATTTTTTTGCTCAGCCTGACAGGATACAACAAAATATGGCCAAGGGATCCAAGAGGAGTCGGTGAAAGCCTCGAATTTGGCCACATTTGGCCCAAATTTCGACGTTTTGTATGGAAATTGAGCCAAAAACGGGGTTTTGTCGCCAAATCCGGTACTTGCCAGCCTCTCTGTTGATTGTCTTTGTCATTTTCGTGCTCAGCCTGATAGGTTACAACAGAATATGTCCAAAGGCTCCAAGAAATCTCGGTGAAAGGCTCCAATTTGACGAAATAATCACAGAATTGACATTACAAGCAAATTCTAAGCATTTCTGTGCATTTTTCGCAAAATTCGGTACTTACCACTGAATTGCTTGATGCCCTTGGGCATTTTTTTGCTCAGCCTGACAGGATACAACAAAATATGGCCAAGGGATCCAAGAGGAGTCGGTGAAAGCCTCGAATTTGGCCACATTTGGCCCAAATTTCGACGTTTTGTATGGAAATTGAGCCAAAAACGGGGTTTTGTCGCAAAATTCGGTACTTACCACTGAATTGCTTGATGCCCTTGGGCATTTTTTTGCTCAGCCTGACAGGATACAACAAAATATGGCCAAGGGATCCAAGAGGAGTCGGTGAAAGCCTCGAATTTGGCCACATTTGGCCCAAATTTCGACGTTTTGTATGGAAATTGAGCCAAAAACGGGGTTTTGTCGCCAAATCCGGTACTTGCCAGCCTCTCTGTTGATTGTCTTTGTCATTTTCGTGCTCAGCCTGATAGGTTACAACAGAATATGTCCAAAGGCTCCAAGAAATCTCGGTGAAAGGCTCCAATTTGACGAAATAATCACAGAATTGACATTACAAGCAAATTCTAAGCATTTCTGTGCATTTTTCGCAAAATTCGGTACTTACCACTGAATTGCTTGATGCCCTTGGGCATTTTTTTGCTCAGCCTGACAGGATACAACAAAATATGGCCAAGGGATCCAAGAGGAGTCGGTGAAAGCCTCGAATTTGGCCACATTTGGCCCAAATTTCGACGTTTTGTATGGAAATTGAGCCAAAAACGGGGTTTTGTCGCAAAATTCGGTACTTACCACTGAATTGCTTGATGCCCTTGGGCATTTTTTTGCTCAGCCTGACAGGATACAACAAAATATGGCCAAGGGATCCAAGAGGAGTCGGTGAAAGCCTCGAATTTGGCCACATTTGGCCCAAATTTCGACGTTTTGTATGGAAATTGAGCCAAAAACGGGGTTTTGTCGCCAAATCCGGTACTTGCCAGCCTCTCTGTTGATTGTCTTTGTCATTTTCGTGCTCAGCCTGATAGGTTACAACAGAATATGTCCAAAGGCTCCAAGAAATCTCGGTGAAAGGCTCCAATTTGACGAAATAATCACAGAATTGACATTACAAGCAAATTCTAAGCATTTCTGTGCATTTTTCGCAAAATTCGGTACTTACCACTGAATTGCTTGATGCCCTTGGGCATTTTTTTGCTCAGCCTGACAGGATACAACAAAATATGGCCAAGGGATCCAAGAGGAGTCGGTGAAAGCCTCGAATTTGGCCACATTTGGCCCAAATTTCGACGTTTTGTATGGAAATTGAGCCAAAAACGGGGTTTTGTCGCAAAATTCGGTACTTACCACTGAATTGCTTGATGCCCTTGGGCATTTTTTTGCTCAGCCTGACAGGATACAACAAAATATGGCCAAGGGATCCAAGAGGAGTCGGTGAAAGCCTCGAATTTGGCCACATTTGGCCCAAATTTCGACGTTTTGTATGGAAATTGAGCCAAAAACGGGGTTTTGTCGCCAAATCCGGTACTTGCCAGCCTCTCTGTTGATTGTCTTTGTCATTTTCGTGCTCAGCCTGATAGGTTACAACAGAATATGTCCAAAGGCTCCAAGAAATCTCGGTGAAAGGCTCCAATTTGACGAAATAATCACAGAATTGACATTACAAGCAAATTCTAAGCATTTCTGTGCATTTTTCGCAAAATTCGGTACTTACCACTGAATTGCTTGATGCCCTTGGGCATTTTTTTGCTCAGCCTGACAGGATACAACAAAATATGGCCAAGGGATCCAAGAGGAGTCGGTGAAAGCCTCGAATTTGGCCACATTTGGCCCAAATTTCGACGTTTTGTATGGAAATTGAGCCAAAAACGGGGTTTTGTCGCAAAATTCGGTACTTACCACTGAATTGCTTGATGCCCTTGGGCATTTTTTTGCTCAGCCTGACAGGATACAACAAAATATGGCCAAGGGATCCAAGAGGAGTCGGTGAAAGCCTCGAATTTGGCCACATTTGGCCCAAATTTCGACGTTTTGTATGGAAATTGAGCCAAAAACGGGGTTTTGTCGCCAAATCCGGTACTTGCCAGCCTCTCTGTTGATTGTCTTTGTCATTTTCGTGCTCAGCCTGATAGGTTACAACAGAATATGTCCAAAGGCTCCAAGAAATCTCGGTGAAAGGCTCCAATTTGACGAAATAATCACAGAATTGACATTACAAGCAAATTCTAAGCATTTCTGTGCATTTTTCGCAAAATTCGGTACTTACCACTGAATTGCTTGATGCCCTTGGGCATTTTTTTGCTCAGCCTGACAGGATACAACAAAATATGGCCAAGGGATCCAAGAGGAGTCGGTGAAAGCCTCGAATTTGGCCACATTTGGCCCAAATTTCGACGTTTTGTATGGAAATTGAGCCAAAAACGGGGTTTTGTCGCAAAATTCGGTACTTACCACTGAATTGCTTGATGCCCTTGGGCATTTTTTTGCTCAGCCTGACAGGATACAACAAAATATGGCCAAGGGATCCAAGAGGAGTCGGTGAAAGCCTCGAATTTGGCCACATTTGGCCCAAATTTCGACGTTTTGTATGGAAATTGAGCCAAAAACGGGGTTTTGTCGCCAAATCCGGTACTTGCCAGCCTCTCTGTTGATTGTCTTTGTCATTTTCGTGCTCAGCCTGATAGGTTACAACAGAATATGTCCAAAGGCTCCAAGAAATCTCGGTGAAAGGCTCCAATTTGACGAAATAATCACAGAATTGACATTACAAGCAAATTCTAAGCATTTCTGTGCATTTTTCGCAAAATTCGGTACTTACCACTGAATTGCTTGATGCCCTTGGGCATTTTTTTGCTCAGCCTGACAGGATACAACAAAATATGGCCAAGGGATCCAAGAGGAGTCGGTGAAAGCCTCGAATTTGGCCACATTTGGCCCAAATTTCGACGTTTTGTATGGAAATTGAGCCAAAAACGGGGTTTTGTCGCAAAATTCGGTACTTACCACTGAATTGCTTGATGCCCTTGGGCATTTTTTTGCTCAGCCTGACAGGATACAACAAAATATGGCCAAGGGATCCAAGAGGAGTCGGTGAAAGCCTCGAATTTGGCCACATTTGGCCCAAATTTCGACGTTTTGTATGGAAATTGAGCCAAAAACGGGGTTTTGTCGCCAAATCCGGTACTTGCCAGCCTCTCTGTTGATTGTCTTTGTCATTTTCGTGCTCAGCCTGATAGGTTACAACAGAATATGTCCAAAGGCTCCAAGAAATCTCGGTGAAAGGCTCCAATTTGACGAAATAATCACAGAATTGACATTACAAGCAAATTCTAAGCATTTCTGTGCATTTTTCGCAAAATTCGGTACTTACCACTGAATTGCTTGATGCCCTTGGGCATTTTTTTGCTCAGCCTGACAGGATACAACAAAATATGGCCAAGGGATCCAAGAGGAGTCGGTGAAAGCCTCGAATTTGGCCACATTTGGCCCAAATTTCGACGTTTTGTATGGAAATTGAGCCAAAAACGGGGTTTTGTCGCAAAATTCGGTACTTACCACTGAATTGCTTGATGCCCTTGGGCATTTTTTTGCTCAGCCTGACAGGATACAACAAAATATGGCCAAGGGATCCAAGAGGAGTCGGTGAAAGCCTCGAATTTGGCCACATTTGGCCCAAATTTCGACGTTTTGTATGGAAATTGAGCCAAAAACGGGGTTTTGTCGCCAAATCCGGTACTTGCCAGCCTCTCTGTTGATTGTCTTTGTCATTTTCGTGCTCAGCCTGATAGGTTACAACAGAATATGTCCAAAGGCTCCAAGAAATCTCGGTGAAAGGCTCCAATTTGACGAAATAATCACAGAATTGACATTACAAGCAAATTCTAAGCATTTCTGTGCATTTTTCGCAAAATTCGGTACTTACCACTGAATTGCTTGATGCCCTTGGGCATTTTTTTGCTCAGCCTGACAGGATACAACAAAATATGGCCAAGGGATCCAAGAGGAGTCGGTGAAAGCCTCGAATTTGGCCACATTTGGCCCAAATTTCGACGTTTTGTATGGAAATTGAGCCAAAAACGGGGTTTTGTCGCAAAATTCGGTACTTACCACTGAATTGCTTGATGCCCTTGGGCATTTTTTTGCTCAGCCTGACAGGATACAACAAAATATGGCCAAGGGATCCAAGAGGAGTCGGTGAAAGCCTCGAATTTGGCCACATTTGGCCCAAATTTCGACGTTTTGTATGGAAATTGAGCCAAAAACGGGGTTTTGTCGCCAAATCCGGTACTTGCCAGCCTCTCTGTTGATTGTCTTTGTCATTTTCGTGCTCAGCCTGATAGGTTACAACAGAATATGTCCAAAGGCTCCAAGAAATCTCGGTGAAAGGCTCCAATTTGACGAAATAATCACAGAATTGACATTACAAGCAAATTCTAAGCATTTCTGTGCATTTTTCGCAAAATTCGGTACTTACCACTGAATTGCTTGATGCCCTTGGGCATTTTTTTGCTCAGCCTGACAGGATACAACAAAATATGGCCAAGGGATCCAAGAGGAGTCGGTGAAAGCCTCGAATTTGGCCACATTTGGCCCAAATTTCGACGTTTTGTATGGAAATTGAGCCAAAAACGGGGTTATGTCGCAAAATTCGGTACTTACCACTGAATTGCTTGATGCCCTTGGGCATTTTTTTGCTCAGCCTGACAGGATACAACAAAATATGGCCAAGGGATCCAAGAGGAGTCGGTGAAAGCCTCGAATTTGGCCACATTTGGCCCAAATTTCGACGTTTTGTATGGAAATTGAGCCAAAAACGGGGTTTTGTCGCCAAATCCGGTACTTGCCAGCCTCTCTGTTGATTGTCTTTGTCATTTTCGTGCTCAGCCTGATAGGTTACAACAGAATATGTCCAAAGGCTCCAAGAAATCTCGGTGAAAGGCTCCAATTTGACGAAATAATCACAGAATTGACATTACAAGCAAATTCTAAGCATTTCTGTGCATTTTTCGCAAAATTCGGTACTTACCACTGAATTGCTTGATGCCCTTGGGCATTTTTTTGCTCAGCCTGACAGGATACAACAAAATATGGCCAAGGGATCCAAGAGGAGTCGGTGAAAGCCTCGAATTTGGCCACATTTGGCCCAAATTTCGACGTTTTGTATGGAAATTGAGCCAAAAACGGGGTTTTGTCGCAAAATTCGGTACTTACCACTGAATTGCTTGATGCCCTTGGGCATTTTTTTGCTCAGCCTGACAGGATACAACAAAATATGGCCAAGGGATCCAAGAGGAGTCGGTGAAAGCCTCGAATTTGGCCACATTTGGCCCAAATTTCGACGTTTTGTATGGAAATTGAGCCAAAAACGGGGTTTTGTCGCCAAATCCGGTACTTGCCAGCCTCTCTGTTGATTGTCTTTGTCATTTTCGTGCTCAGCCTGATAGGTTACAACAGAATATGTCCAAAGGCTCCAAGAAATCTCGGTGAAAGGCTCCAATTTGACGAAATAATCACAGAATTGACATTACAAGCAAATTCTAAGCATTTCTGTGCATTTTTCGCAAAATTCGGTACTTACCACTGAATTGCTTGATGCCCTTGGGCATTTTTTTGCTCAGCCTGACAGGATACAACAAAATATGGCCAAGGGATCCAAGAGGAGTCGGTGAAAGCCTCGAATTTGGCCACATTTGGCCCAAATTTCGACGTTTTGTATGGAAATTGAGCCAAAAACGGGGTTTTGTCGCAAAATTCGGTACTTACCACTGAATTGCTTGATGCCCTTGGGCATTTTTTTGCTCAGCCTGACAGGATACAACAAAATATGGCCAAGGGATCCAAGAGGAGTCGGTGAAAGCCTCGAATTTGGCCACATTTGGCCCAAATTTCGACGTTTTGTATGGAAATTGAGCCAAAAACGGGGTTTTGTCGCCAAATCCGGTACTTGCCAGCCTCTCTGTTGATTGTCTTTGTCATTTTCGTGCTCAGCCTGATAGGTTACAACAGAATATGTCCAAAGGCTCCAAGAAATCTCGGTGAAAGGCTCCAATTTGACGAAATAATCACAGAATTGACATTACAAGCAAATTCTAAGCATTTCTGTGCATTTTTCGCAAAATTCGGTACTTACCACTGAATTGCTTGATGCCCTTGGGCATTTTTTTGCTCAGCCTGACAGGATACAACAAAATATGGCCAAGGGATCCAAGAGGAGTCGGTGAAAGCCTCGAATTTGGCCACATTTGGCCCAAATTTCGACGTTTTGTATGGAAATTGAGCCAAAAACGGGGTTTTGTCGCAAAATTCGGTACTTACCACTGAATTGCTTGATGCCCTTGGGCATTTTTTTGCTCAGCCTGACAGGATACAACAAAATATGGCCAAGGGATCCAAGAGGAGTCGGTGAAAGCCTCGAATTTGGCCACATTTGGCCCAAATTTCGACGTTTTGTATGGAAATTGAGCCAAAAACGGGGTTTTGTCGCCAAATCCGGTACTTGCCAGCCTCTCTGTTGATTGTCTTTGTCATTTTCGTGCTCAGCCTGATAGGTTACAACAGAATATGTCCAAAGGCTCCAAGAAATCTCGGTGAAAGGCTCCAATTTGACGAAATAATCACAGAATTGACATTACAAGCAAATTCTAAGCATTTCTGTGCATTTTTCGCAAAATTCGGTACTTACCACTGAATTGCTTGATGCCCTTGGGCATTTTTTTGCTCAGCCTGACAGGATACAACAAAATATGGCCAAGGGATCCAAGAGGAGTCGGTGAAAGCCTCGAATTTGGCCACATTTGGCCCAAATTTCGACGTTTTGTATGGAAATTGAGCCAAAAACGGGGTTTTGTCGCAAAATTCGGTACTTACCACTGAATTGCTTGATGCCCTTGGGCATTTTTTTGCTCAGCCTGACAGGATACAACAAAATATGGCCAAGGGATCCAAGAGGAGTCGGTGAAAGCCTCGAATTTGGCCACATTTGGCCCAAATTTCGACGTTTTGTATGGAAATTGAGCCAAAAACGGGGTTTTGTCGCCAAATCCGGTACTTGCCAGCCTCTCTGTTGATTGTCTTTGTCATTTTCGTGCTCAGCCTGATAGGTTACAACAGAATATGTCCAAAGGCTCCAAGAAATCTCGGTGAAAGGCTCCAATTTGACGAAATAATCACAGAATTGACATTACAAGCAAATTCTAAGCATTTCTGTGCATTTTTCGCAAAATTCGGTACTTACCACTGAATTGCTTGATGCCCTTGGGCATTTTTTTGCTCAGCCTGACAGGATACAACAAAATATGGCCAAGGGATCCAAGAGGAGTCGGTGAAAGCCTCGAATTTGGCCACATTTGGCCCAAATTTCGACGTTTTGTATGGAAATTGAGCCAAAAACGGGGTTTTGTCGCAAAATTCGGTACTTACCACTGAATTGCTTGATGCCCTTGGGCATTTTTTTGCTCAGCCTGACAGGATACAACAAAATATGGCCAAGGGATCCAAGAGGAGTCGGTGAAAGCCTCGAATTTGGCCACATTTGGCCCAAATTTCGACGTTTTGTATGGAAATTGAGCCAAAAACGGGGTTTTGTCGCCAAATCCGGTACTTGCCAGCCTCTCTGTTGATTGTCTTTGTCATTTTCGTGCTCAGCCTGATAGGTTACAACAGAATATGTCCAAAGGCTCCAAGAAATCTCGGTGAAAGGCTCCAATTTGACGAAATAATCACAGAATTGACATTACAAGCAAATTCTAAGCATTTCTGTGCATTTTTCGCAAAATTCGGTACTTACCACTGAATTGCTTGATGCCCTTGGGCATTTTTTTGCTCAGCCTGACAGGATACAACAAAATATGGCCAAGGGATCCAAGAGGAGTCGGTGAAAGCCTCGAATTTGGCCACATTTGGCCCAAATTTCGACGTTTTGTATGGAAATTGAGCC
This sequence comes from Hydra viridissima, assembly GCF_058129835.1. NCBI lineage: Eukaryota > Metazoa > Cnidaria > Hydrozoa > Anthoathecata > Hydridae > Hydra > Hydra viridissima. The sequence continues at coordinate 2,541 of NW_028324407.1, read as the reverse complement.
AAAAACGGGGTTTTGTCGCAAAATTCGGTACTTACCACTGAATTGCTTGATGCCCTTGGGCATTTTTTTGCTCAGCCTGACAGGATACAACAAAATATGGCCAAGGGATCCAAGAGGAGTCGGTGAAAGCCTCGAATTTGGCCACATTTGGCCCAAATTTCGACGTTTTGTATGGAAATTGAGCCAAAAACGGGGTTTTGTCGCCAAATCCGGTACTTGCCAGCCTCTCTGTTGATTGTCTTTGTCATTTTCGTGCTCAGCCTGATAGGTTACAACAGAATATGTCCAAAGGCTCCAAGAAATCTCGGTGAAAGGCTCCAATTTGACGAAATAATCACAGAATTGACATTACAAGCAAATTCTAAGCATTTCTGTGCATTTTTCGCAAAATTCGGTACTTACCACTGAATTGCTTGATGCCCTTGGGCATTTTTTTGCTCAGCCTGACAGGATACAACAAAATATGGCCAAGGGATCCAAGAGGAGTCGGTGAAAGCCTCGAATTTGGCCACATTTGGCCCAAATTTCGACGTTTTGTATGGAAATTGAGCCAAAAACGGGGTTTTGTCGCAAAATTCGGTACTTACCACTGAATTGCTTGATGCCCTTGGGCATTTTTTTGCTCAGCCTGACAGGATACAACAAAATATGGCCAAGGGATCCAAGAGGAGTCGGTGAAAGCCTCGAATTTGGCCACATTTGGCCCAAATTTCGACGTTTTGTATGGAAATTGAGCCAAAAACGGGGTTTTGTCGCCAAATCCGGTACTTGCCAGCCTCTCTGTTGATTGTCTTTGTCATTTTCGTGCTCAGCCTGATAGGTTACAACAGAATATGTCCAAAGGCTCCAAGAAATCTCGGTGAAAGGCTCCAATTTGACGAAATAATCACAGAATTGACATTACAAGCAAATTCTAAGCATTTCTGTGCATTTTTCGCAAAATTCGGTACTTACCACTGAATTGCTTGATGCCCTTGGGCATTTTTTTGCTCAGCCTGACAGGATACAACAAAATATGGCCAAGGGATCCAAGAGGAGTCGGTGAAAGCCTCGAATTTGGCCACATTTGGCCCAAATTTCGACGTTTTGTATGGAAATTGAGCCAAAAACGGGGTTTTGTCGCAAAATTCGGTACTTACCACTGAATTGCTTGATGCCCTTGGGCATTTTTTTGCTCAGCCTGACAGGATACAACAAAATATGGCCAAGGGATCCAAGAGGAGTCGGTGAAAGCCTCGAATTTGGCCACATTTGGCCCAAATTTCGACGTTTTGTATGGAAATTGAGCCAAAAACGGGGTTTTGTCGCCAAATCCGGTACTTGCCAGCCTCTCTGTTGATTGTCTTTGTCATTTTCGTGCTCAGCCTGATAGGTTACAACAGAATATGTCCAAAGGCTCCAAGAAATCTCGGTGAAAGGCTCCAATTTGACGAAATAATCACAGAATTGACATTACAAGCAAATTCTAAGCATTTCTGTGCATTTTTCGCAAAATTCGGTACTTACCACTGAATTGCTTGATGCCCTTGGGCATTTTTTTGCTCAGCCTGACAGGATACAACAAAATATGGCCAAGGGATCCAAGAGGAGTCGGTGAAAGCCTCGAATTTGGCCACATTTGGCCCAAATTTCGACGTTTTGTATGGAAATTGAGCCAAAAACGGGGTTTTGTCGCAAAATTCGGTACTTACCACTGAATTGCTTGATGCCCTTGGGCATTTTTTTGCTCAGCCTGACAGGATACAACAAAATATGGCCAAGGGATCCAAGAGGAGTCGGTGAAAGCCTCGAATTTGGCCACATTTGGCCCAAATTTCGACGTTTTGTATGGAAATTGAGCCAAAAACGGGGTTTTGTCGCCAAATCCGGTACTTGCCAGCCTCTCTGTTGATTGTCTTTGTCATTTTCGTGCTCAGCCTGATAGGTTACAACAGAATATGTCCAAAGGCTCCAAGAAATCTCGGTGAAAGGCTCCAATTTGACGAAATAATCACAGAATTGACATTACAAGCAAATTCTAAGCATTTCTGTGCATTTTTCGCAAAATTCGGTACTTACCACTGAATTGCTTGATGCCCTTGGGCATTTTTTTGCTCAGCCTGACAGGATACAACAAAATATGGCCAAGGGATCCAAGAGGAGTCGGTGAAAGCCTCGAATTTGGCCACATTTGGCCCAAATTTCGACGTTTTGTATGGAAATTGAGCCAAAAACGGGGTTTTGTCGCAAAATTCGGTACTTACCACTGAATTGCTTGATGCCCTTGGGCATTTTTTTGCTCAGCCTGACAGGATACAACAAAATATGGCCAAGGGATCCAAGAGGAGTCGGTGAAAGCCTCGAATTTGGCCACATTTGGCCCAAATTTCGACGTTTTGTATGGAAATTGAGCCAAAAACGGGGTTTTGTCGCCAAATCCGGTACTTGCCAGCCTCTCTGTTGATTGTCTTTGTCATTTTCGTGCTCAGCCTGATAGGTTACAACAGAATATGTCCAAAGGCTCCAAGAAATCTCGGTGAAAGGCTCCAATTTGACGAAATA
>NW_028324406.1:0-21193 GCF_058129835.1 Hydra viridissima | reverse complement strand
GGAACGCTGCAGAGGAGTTGCGCTTTGCCCTGGGCATCGGACAGTCCTTCGGAGTCATAGAGTCTTTGACTGTTGAAAAGTCTGAGAGACCACCAAAGGAGGAGAAGGATGTGATGGACTGGCTCCGAACTAATGCAGAGGAGTACGGTTTTCATGATGTTGAGGACATTTTTGAGGAAGATTCAGACTCCGGTTCTGACTCTGAAGAATGTGCTGCTACTTTCGGTTGTACCACAGTGGTTCCATTTTCTCCAGCTGTAGAAAACAATGCTCCTTTAGAGGACAGCAACGAACATGTTGTAGATTTCTTGTGTGAACCTAGCTCAACTCCTGTTTCGTCTGTTCCTTCTGAACAAACAATCGCTGGTCCAGTTCTTGAACTATCCTCTGCTCTTGCACAACTAGTTCCTAATGAACAAGCTGTTTGTATGGATGTAGATCAGACTCTAGCTGTTCCTGTTGGCACAGCTTGTTCTCCTCTTGCATTAACATTATTTCCTGATGAACCGGATTTTATTGAACACCATGCACAACTTTCTCCAGTTTACTTTAGTGAGCAAGTGGTTGCCAAACCTGTTTCTGCTGCTCCTGCTCAACAAGTTGCTTTCAGTCCTTCAAAAGAGGTCTTTTCTGTTCTGCTGGAAACAGTGTCTAATGTTGCTTCACAGCAAGATAATCTTATGGCTGTCACACGTGTTTTCCATGCTCCTCCTGAAGCTGCTCTTCTTGAACCTGCTCTTCTTGAACCTGCTCTTCTTGAACCTGCTCATAAGCAAGTGGTTGCCAAACCTGTTCATGTTGCTCCTTCTCTGCAAGTTGTTTTTAATCCTTCAAAAGAGGTCTTTTCTGTTCCTCTGGCTCCTAATCTTGTTGCTCGTCAGCAAACGATGGCCAAACCCAGTTTGTTTCTTTCAGCTGTTCCAGTCCAACAGGCTGGTACTGTTCTTGAAAAACAGCCCTCACCTGGTGCTGTTCAATCTGTTGGTAGTCTATTTAGCCAAAGTCTTGCTTGTACATCCAGAGGTAAATTCTTTTTGATTTTTGATTTTTATGCAAATCTCAACACGCTTTCAAAAAATAAAAATGCCCAAATTAACTCCTTGCCCTATTGAAACAAAAAAAAAAACAAAAAAAACAACACAGAAGTGTGTATGTATTTGTTGCAGGACTAATTCTGTGATTGCTTAAATGTTTACACAAGTGAATGATACTAAAACTGATTATGTTTTAGAAGTAAAAGATCCAAGAAGAAAAAAAATCAAGTTGGAAATGCCATCTTTTACTCAAGAACACATCGGTAATGTAAAACCTAATTTATACAAACATATATAAACACAAACCTCTTCTTGCACAATTTCAGATGGTTAACTGTTAATAAAAACTAGCCATCATTGCTAAGTGCACTTTTAGAAAGTTGTGTCTACCCGATTTCTAATGATGAAGTTAGAAACATCACCGTTAGAAATCATGCACAGCTTGTTATTATCTCTAACACTTAGAAACTGTTGATGGTTTTTTTATGAATTAGAAAAATGAACATGGTTTTATTTTATTTCAGGATCAACTCAGCCAAGAACAAAGGAAAACAAAGCAGAAGTTAGCCAATGCCAATTAGGTAATCTTTCAAAAACCAGTTATTGCTATCAGTGCAAACAATAAGGTCAACAAAAAAAACAAATAAAAAAACAAAATTAATCTTGTCATGCTTCAGAACCAAATGAATATTCGATTTAATCTCTTTGTGTTATGACTTGAGTTTGTAAAATTTTAGATGAAATAGTTGAAAAGCTGAATGCTTGCCCTGGCCACAACGAATGGTTCAACACCAGAAGTTTTCCTCGATGTGCAGCTTTAGTGTTGGCATACATCTTGCAAGACGTGTTTACAGATGTAAGCTCAAGTTGCTCGTACAAAGATTACCTTGGCATCTTGGCAAATCATAGCAGTGACAAGCTCATTCATGTCTTGCAAAAGTACTCCTACCGAAGCCATATTAAAGACAAAATTAAAAACATGAAGCTAAAAATTCAAAAAGAGGGTAGTTTAGAAAAGTTTGTTCAATATGGCAATATAGTGAGACCATTTATGTAGTTTAGAAAAGTTTGTTCAGTTTGGCAATAAAGATGGGCCTTTTGTGTAGTTTGTTTTCTCTATGCTTTTGCAAATATATTTATCTGTTTCGCTAAATACATAATAAACAAGAAGTTCTGTTAAACTGTTCTCACATTTCTTATTTAAAGATAGTTCAAACTTTTTTTATCTTTAAAAAAAAAAAAAAGTCGTTTTGTTATTCTGTTAACACTTTTAATAGAGTTGCATTTAGAATTACTTCTGATGTTTTTAAGAGTTTGTTAAAAAGCAAATTAATATTTTCTGTGATGTTAAACTGCATAAGTGAAATTTAAAAAAGGAAAACTGCTCCAACCATTTTTCGGAAAAAGAAATCAAAAAGTTCCTTATTTTAAAAGATCTAGACATCCATTTCTTCTTCAGCAAAATAGCGAGGCTTTTTTTATGAACTCTTACTCTCTATTTTTTCATATATTTACACAAAGGATTTTATTAAGTTCAATGTAAACATACATAGAAGTATATTATGTTTTTTTTTTTGTTTGTTTTTTTTTTATGGTGTCTAACTTTTGTTTCACTTCTATTTTATTTTACGTTTATCTTGTATTTTATCATGCCTTATTGGTTTTTGCGTTTTGTGATGTCAAGCTGCGTAAGCTAAACTTAAAAGAGGAAAACTACGCTAACTTTTCTTTGAAAAAATATTCAAAAAGTACCTTAAAAGAGAAAGCACACGAATTTAAAAAGTTGTATCTTGCCATCCAATTCTTCTTCTGCAAAGTAGTGAGGCTTTTGCTCTCTAATTTATCTCTATTTACGCAAAGGGTTTTATTTCAATGTAAACACGTATAAAAGAATACTTTGTTAAAAATAATGTTAAAGGAGTTGCGTAAAAAAAACGTCTGAATAAACTTTCTTTACAAAAAAAAACAACTAAGAAACAAGCGCGCCTAAGAAAAACCAGATCGCGATTCACTAAGTCAATAGACGAAAGAAACAAACTTTAAAAAGTCTTTCTAGACAACAAATTCTATTTTTGGCAATGCAGTTTTTGTATTTATGCAACCTATCTTTTGTTTCACTTCTACTTTATTTTACGTTTACCTTGTATTTTGTCTTGCCTTTTTGCGTTTTGTGATGTCAAGCTACATAATCTAAACTTAAAAGAGGAAAACTAGGCTAGTAGAATATTATGTTGTTGGTTTTATATGCAGCCTAACTTTAGTTTCATCTATATTTTGTTTTGCGTTTATCTTATATTTTATCTTGTCTTTTTGAGTTTTGTGTTTTGTGATGTCAAGCTACATAAGCTAAACTTTAAAGACCTTTTTTTTGAAAAACTATTCAAAAACTACCTTTAACAAAGTAGCGAGGCTTTTTATGCACTTTTACTCTCTAACATACCTAATTTGCGCAGAGGATTTTATTTAACTCAATGTAAACATACATAGAAAAATATTGTTACCCGTTTATTTTATGCAGCCTAACTTTAGCTTCATCTGTATTTTATTTTACGTTTATCTTATATTTTATTTTGTCTTTTTGAGTTTTGTGCTTTGTGATGTCAAGCTACATAAGCTAATGTTAAAAGAGGAAAACTACGCTAACCTTTTTTTGAAAAACTATTCAAAAACAACCTTTAACAAAGTAGCGAGGCTTTTTATGCACTTTTACTCTCTAACATACCTATATTTGCGCAGAGGATTTTATATAACTCAATGTAAACATACATAGAAAAATATTGTTACCCGTTTATTTCATGCAGCCTAACTTTAGCTTCATCTACATTTTATTTTACGTTTATCTTATATTTTATTTTGTCTTTTTGAGTTTTGTGTTTTGTGATGTCAAGCTACATAAGCTAATGTTAAAAGAGGAAAGCTACGCTAACCTTTCTTTGAAAAACTGTTCAAAAACTACCTTAGACATAATCTAGATTTAAAAGAGGAAGACTACGCTATTTTTGCTTTGAAAAAACTTTCGAAAACCACCTTAATCGATAGAGATAGCACACGATTTTAAAATGTTGTATCTAGTGATCCACTTCTTTTACACCAAAGTAGCGAGGCTTTCTATGCACTTTTACTCTCTAACATAGCTATTTTTGCGCAAACGATTTTATTTATTTCAATTTAAACATGCCTAGTAGATTATTATGTTGTTGGTTTTTTATGCAGCCTAACTTTAGTTTCATCTATATTTTATTTTGCGTTTATCTTATATTTTATCTTGTCTTTTTGAGTTTTATATTTTGTGATGTCAAGCTACATAAGCTAAACTTTAAAGAGGAAATTTACGCTAACCTGTCTTTGAAAAACTATTCAAAAACTACCTTTAACAAAGTAGCGAGGCTTTTTATGCCTTTTTACTCTCTAGCATACCTATATTTGCGCAGAGGGTTTTATTTAATTCAACTTAAACATACCTGTTAGATTATTATGTTGTTGGTTTTTTATGCAGTCTAACTTAAGCTACATCTATTTTTCATTTTACGTTTGTCTTATATTTTATTTTATCTTTTTGTGTTCTGTGATGTCAAGCTACATAAGCTAATGTTAAAAGAGGAAAGCTACGCTAACCTTTCTTTGAAAAACTATTCGAAATCTATTTTTGAGATAATCTAGATTTAAAAGAGGAACACTACGCTAATTTTGCTTTGAAAAAACTCTCGAAAACTACCTTATTCGATAGAGATAGCACACAAGTTTAAAAAAGTGTATCTAGTCATCCACTTCTTCTACAGCAAAGTAGCGAGGCTTTCTATGCACTTTTACTCTCTAACATTATGCATTTTACTCTCTATTTTTGCGCAAAGGGTTTTATTTAATTCAATTTAAACATGCCTAGTAGATATTTTATGTTGTTGGTTTTTTATGCAGCCTAACTTTAGCTACATCTATTTGTCTTATATTTTATTTTATGTTTTTGTGTTCTGTGATGTCAAGCTACATAAGCTAATGTTAAAAGAGGAAAGCTACGCTAACTTTTCTTTGAAAAACTATTCAAAATCTACCTTTGAGATAATCTAGATTTAAAAGAGGAACACTACGCTAATTTTGCTTTGAAAAAACATTCGAAAACTACCTTATATTTTATCTTGCCTTTGTTAGTTTTGTGTTTTATTATGTCAAGCTTCATAATCTAATCTTAAAAGAGGAAAACTGCGCTAACTTTCCATTGAAAAAGTACTCAAAAAGGACCTAAATCGATATAGATAGCTCACGATTTTAAAAAGTTGCATATAGTCATCTTCTTCAGCAAAGTATCGAGGCTTTTTATGGATTTTTACTGTCTAACTTTCCCATATTTGCGCAAAGGAATTTATTTAGTTCAACTTAAACATGCCTAGTAGATAATTATGTTGTTTGTTTATTATGCAGTGTAAACTTTGTTTCATCTATATTTTACGTTTATCTTATATTTTATTTTGTCTTTTTGAGCTTTGTGTTTTGTGATGTCAAGCTACATAATCTAAACATAAAAGAGGAAAACTACGCTAACCTTTCTTTGAAAAACTATTCAAAATCTACCTTTAACAAAGTTGCGAGGCTTTTAATGCTTTTTTACTAACATACCTATATTTGCGCAAAGGATTTTATATAATTCAATTTAAACATGCCTAGTAGATTATTATGTTGTTAGTTTTTTATGCAGCTTATCTTTAGTTTCATTTATATTATGTTTTAGGTTTATCTTATATTTTATCTTATCTTTTTGAGTTTTGTGTTTTGTGATGCCAAGAATTTTAAGCTAAACTTAAAAGAGGAATGCTACGCTAACCTTTCTTTGAAAATCTATTCATAAACTACCCTAGACAAAAGCTAGATTTAAAAGAGGAAAACTACGCTATTTTTGCTTTGAAAAAACTTTCGAAAACCACCTTAATCGATAGAGATAGCACACAATTTTAAAAAGTTGCATATAGTCATCCACTTCTTCTGCAGCAAAGTAGCGATGCTTTTTATGCACTTTTTCTCACTAGTTTGCTTATATTTACGCAAAGGAATTCATTTAATTCAATCCAAGCATATATAGAAGATTATTATGCTATGATTTTTTTTTTCTTTTATGCAGCCTAACAATTATTTCACCTATATTTTATTTTACGATTAACTTTTATCTTACTTTTCTTTTTTGAGTTTTGTGTTTTGTGATATCAAGCTACATAAACTAAACTTTAAAGAGGAAAACTACGCTAACCTTTCTTTGAAAAACTATTCAAAAACTACCTTTAACAAAGTAGCGAGGCTTTTTCTCTCTAACATACCTATATTTGCGCATAGGATTTTATTTAATTTAATGTAAACATACCTAGTAGATTATTATGTTGTTGGTTTTTTATGCAGTCTAACTTTAGCTTCATCTGTATTTTATTTCACGTTTATCTTATATTTTATTTTGTCTTTTTGAGCTTTGTGTTTTGTGATGTCAAGCTACATAAGCTAAACTTAAAAGAGGAAAGCTACGCTAACCTTTCTTTGAAAAACTATTCAAAATCTACCTTTGAGATAATCTAAATTTAAAAGAGGAACACTGCGCTATTTTTGCTTTGAAAAAACTTTCGAAAACTACCTTATTCGATAGAGACAGCACACAAATTTAAAAGTTTGTATCTAGTCATCCACTTCTTCTACAGCAATGTAGCGAGGCTTTTTATGCACTTTTACTCTCTAACATACCTATATTTGCGCAAAGGATTTTATTTAACTCAATGTAAATATACATAGAAGAGTATTGTTACCCGTTTATTTTATGCAGCCTAACTTTAATTTCATCTATATTTTATATTGCGTTTACCTTATATTTTGTCTTGCCTTTGTTAGTTTTGTGTTTTGTTATGTCAAGCTTCATGATCCAATCTTAAAAGAGGAAAACTGCGCTAACTTCTCATTGAAAAAGTACTCAAAAAGGACCTAAATCGATATAGATAGCTCACGATTTTAAAAAGTTGCATATAGTCATCTTCTTCTTCAGCAAAGTATCGAGGCTTTTTATGGACTTTTAATCTCTTATTTACCCAAATTTGCGCAAAGGACTTTACTTAATTCAACTTAAACATGTCTAGTAGATTATTAAGTTGTTTGTTTTTTATGCAGCCTAACTTTAGTTTCATTTATATTTTATTTTACGTTTATCTGATATTTTATCTTGTCTTTTTGTGTGTTGTTTTGTCAAGCTACATAAGCTAAACTTAAAAGTGGAAAACTACGCTAACCTTTCTTTGAAAATCTATTCAAAAACTGCCTTAGACATAAGGTAGATTTAAAAGAGGAAGACTGCGCTATTTTTGCTTTAAAAAAACTTTCGAAAAATACCTTAATCCATCGAGGTAGTACACGAATTTACAAAGTTGTATCTAGTCATCCACTTCTTCTATAGCAAAGTAGCGAGGCTTTTTATGCACTTTTGAGTTCTAATTTATCTCTGTTTACGCAAATGGTTTTTGTTTATTTCTGTGTAATGATATACAAAAGAGTATTTTGTTAAAGATTATGCTGCAGGAGCTGCGTAAAAAAACTCTGGTGACCTTTCCTTAAGAAAAAAGCAACTGAGAGGCATGTGCGCTTTAGAAAATTCAAATCGCGATTCACCAAATTAAAAGACGAAAAGAACGAACTTTAAAAGCTCTTACTAGACGTTTGTGTTTATGATAGGCAATGCAGTTTTAGATTTTATGCAGCCTAACATTTGTTTCATCTATATCTTATTTTACGTTTATCTTATACTTTATCTTGCCTTTTTGAGTTTAGTATTTTGTGATGTCATGCTAAATAAGCTAAACTTTGCTAATTTTTATTTGAAAAAATATTCAAAAACTACCTGAATTATAAAGCTAGATCTAAAGGAGGAAAACTACGCTAACTTTTCTTTAAAAAAATATTTAAAAACTACCTTAAACATAAGCTATATCCAAAAGAGGAAAACTATGCTAACTTTTCTTTGAAAAAATACTCAAAAACTACCTTAAACATAAGCTAGATCTAAAAGAGGAAAACTACGCTAACTTTTCTTTGAAAAAATACTCAAAAACTACCTTAAACATAAGCTAGATCTAAAAGAGGAAACCTACGCTAACTTTTCTTTGAAAAAATATTCGAAAACTACCTTTAAACATGATTTAGATTTAATAGATGAAAACTACGCTAACATTTCTTTGAAAAAACATTCAAAAACTACCTTTAAACATGATTTAAATTTAAAAAAGGAAAACTACGCTAACATTTCTTTGAAAAAATATTCAAAAAGTACCTTAATCGAAAGAGATAGCACGCGAAATTAAAAAGTTGCATCTAGTCATCCGTTTCTTCTTCATCAAAGTAGCGAGGCGTTTATGCACTTTTTATTCTCTAATTTATCTCTATTTACGCAAATGGCTTTTGTTTATTTCAATGTAAAACTTTTCAAAAGAGTATTTTGTTAAAGATTATGCTGCAGGAGCTGTGTAAGATAACTCTGGTGACCTTTCTTTAAGAAAAAGCAACTAAAGTAGATGTGCGCCTAAGAGAATCCAAATTGCGATTCACTAAATTAAAAGACATATACAACAAACTTTAAAAGTGAAACTATTTTTACAAGCGTATTTGGTAAAGATGAAATGTTCTTATGACATTTTAACGTTACGAAAAGGATTTTCTTCAGTTCAAATATTTATTACAATTTAAAGTGTTAAATAATGTTACAGAAACGACCTAAAACGCCTGTTGTATTAATTTAAACGAACAAAATAGATAAAAAAAAAAGAAAAACTATCATTAAAAAAAAAAAAGAAAAAAAGAAAAGAAATAGAAGTTGAGGAAAAATAAAAATAAGAACTTCTAACAAAGAGCTCTTCTTTTTATTTTTCAGATTTTAGATGCTTAATTCCTTGAATGAAAAGTTGAACTGATGACCCACTACTAAGGTTGTTCCTAGCCTTCCGTTCTCAAACTAGGCCATTCTGAGAGGCTGTTTGATTAAGTACCGTTGATAGTAGTATCGCACGTAAGAGACTTCTAAAACTCTGATTATTAATTCCTTGAATGAAGAGATGACTTCATACTCACTAACGAGGTTGTTCTTAGCCATCCGTTCTTAAACTAAGCAAAACAGTGAAGTTGTTTGATTAAGTATCACAGTTTGCTGATTTGCACATGCACCATTGCCGAAACTGTGATGCTTGGTTCCTTGATTGGATTGAAGAAGCTCATCACCATGCTTTTTACAAGCTGTCCGTTGTTATGTTTTGCAATTCAGTGGTTCTGTTTTGCAATTCATTTTCTGTTTGTTTAAGTATCATCGATGGTGGTGTCGTGCATGCAAACTTTCCGAAACTCTGATGCTTGTTTTTCTTGAATGGAGAGATGAGCTTATACTTTAGGTGACTTTTAAAACTGCAGTAATTAGTGCCTCGAATGGAAAAACGAACTCATTCTTTACAGACCAAGGTTGTTCCTGGCCATCCGTTAACATACTAGGCAACAGTACAGCGAAGCTGTTTGTTTTACAAGCTTTTGTCGTTTCGAGAAATCACTACATTAAGCATTCGATGGTGATACACGACTGATGGCCAGGTTCTGATTTTCGAATGAAAAGAAGAGTCGCATCCGACCACCGGTCGGCTTTCGACGCAAAACAGCTGTACACACTCGTCCAACGTCCAGTGACTAACTGTTGCAACGAGAAAGTTAGCTTTATTTGTCGTGCAGATTGTCCGCTTTGACGTAAAATGCTAGAAATTTGCTGAACGCTCGGTTTGCGCCGCCCAAGAGTCATTCTGTTTCTGCGTTGCCAGCGTCTGTCGGCTAAATACAACTGTAGACTCCGCGCAAGCTTTTTCACCGCAAAAGTTGTACAGAGCCACACCGAAGGCTAAAATCGACTTTAAGGTCGAAGGTTAAAATCGACCCTAGAGCTTTGAAAACGACGTCACGAAATTTTCAAGTACATCATCGAAGAAAATTACGGCGGCCAGATGCGACTCTTAGTACTAACTCTTCTAATCTTAGTACGTTAAGCATTCCAGTCGAGAGATCAGACGTTTTTTCGTCACCTAAGAGACCGGCCGATCCGTTTGCGACGCTGCGGAAAGAAAGAAGATGGCAAACCACAGGGTTGTTACCGTAACAAACCTCCGTGAGTACCTCCATCTCGAATGGCTTTTGGGGAAACGTTCGTTTTAAACTCAAAGGGATGGTTGTTAAAGCTCACAAAAGCCTGGTTAACGATTTTCTAACGGCAGAGACCGTGTTTACAATGGATGCAGGCCGTTTGCCCGAGCCCAAAGCGCAAGACCTTTCGGAGAACTCCTCTAGGTCGATGCAACGAAACTACTAGACGCGTGCACCTAGCGGCACGTTACAACCGAAGGACGCCCCTCGTGGACACTATACGAACGCAATTTTTCATTGTCCCCAGGCTTCCAAACCGTAACCTCATCCCCCTCCAATCCTAACCCCGTAATTCTCTTACTCCTTCCCCCCCCCCCCCCCCACCCCTACCCCTCTTAAAAAAAAAAAAAAAAAAAGATAAAGAAAAAAAGAAAAAAGTTTCCTTCTCTCTTTTTTTCTAGCTTTTAGCCGGCCCTCCGCTAGAAGGGAATAGGGAGTAACGAAGGTTTGACATCAAAGTAGCGTTTCGTATAAGATTTGCTTGGCAAAATTTGACAATTTTTATAAAAGCCAAGCACTAGTTCAAACTGGAGATAATAAAACGAAATCGAATGATCTCACTTCTCAAACCACTGAGCTGCCATTGGTCGGCAGTTTCATGTTTGGAGACTATTGAGCTGCCATTGGTCGGCTGTTTAATCGTTGCGATTGGTCGGCAGTTTTATCGTTGGAGACCATTGAGAGATATAAAAGGCACTTTTTTTTTTTTTGAGCACAACATTAAACGCTATATCGTTAGATCTTGTTATAAAGGCACCCTTAAAATGCCGAATTGAAAAAAAAAAACAAAAACAAAAACAAACAGAAAAAAAAAATGAAATCGAAACGGGCATTCTTTTAAGCATAACGTTAAAAGCTAAATCGTTAGAGGTTTTATTAAGAAGGCACCTTTAGAATGCAAAAGACAAAAACGGAAAGTTTTGCTTTCCTGGCCACAAGCGATAAAATTGTTAGTAAAACGCACTCTAGCATTCTCACGTTCCAGACGTGACCAATGTTCGAGTAATCGAACAGGTCCGCTCAACCGTGAATGAAAGCGGAACTAACACACACTACCAACTAGTCACTGTGTTGGTCTGCTGAAATTACAACAGTCCATGAAAAGTATCTCGTAGAAAAGTCCTAATTTTGGATCATGGGCGGGCTGCTCAAATGAGCACTCTGCCCAATTGAAACAAAGGAAAAAAAAAAAAAAAAAAAGAAAAAAGAAACCGAAACGGGCATTCTTTTGAGCATAACGTTAAAAGCTAAATCGTTAGATGTTTTATTAAAAAGGCACCTTTAGAATGCGATGTCCTCAAATATTTTCCTCGATATTTTAATAAGTAAACAAAAACAAAACTAAGTCTTGCAACTGGCGAAAACTTTCAATAAGCAAACAAAGCAACAACTTTCCTTTCGAGTTTTTTACATTTTAAACAAAAGACAAACAAAGAAAAAAAAAACAAACAAAAACAAAAACAAAAAAACAAAACAAAAACAAAACAGAAAAGGGAGAATGAGTGAGTCGACTGATTTCGCTCAACTGTCTTAAACGAGAAGTCATAAACGTTTGCTTGTGCCAGCAAGTTGCAAATTAAGTTGTTAATGAGCTGCACCGCAAAAACTTAACCCACAGTTTATTAAGCATATTAAGCCTTTGCTGACATGTTAAGACATTTTAAGCCTTTGCTATTATCATGAGGCTTTTTTGCTCCACGAGCCAAAAAAGTACGCTAGAGTTGTTGACAAACTGCATCGCGGTCGAAAAGTGTAATTACGCCAACACTTTTATCCGTTTAAGCATTTCGTTTTCGCACGAACAACAATTAAAGCAGCTCGTTGAGCTTAACGACGTTCGTATTTTTTTTCGAAGCCAAAACTTCGGCTATAAGTAGAGTGAAGAGGCACTTCGAAAAACAACAAAGCTGTTCGCAGTCGATAGCAACGAGCGACAACATCTCTGCGAGTCTGGCATCAAGGTAAACATTTTTTTTTACATTTTCATTTGTTAGTGCCACTTTTGTGTACATTATGTATTCAAAAATTTCTTGCTGACGCTAGATTTTTCGTTTTCAATGAACAACAGTTGCAACCTCTAGTCGTTTGCTAAAACAGCTTGCTAGGACAACCAAATCAATCATATGTTGTGAAAATTTCTTTTTGTTCAACTGACTAAGGAAGATCGAGCGAACGCTTTTTTTTTTTATAACTTGTTTGTATCATATTGCTATTAAGAAAACAGCGTTGTGTATACTAAACGTGACATAATTGGCAATTATCCGTAACTAAAAATAAGATAGAAATTACAAACTTGATACCATATTTTAATTACTCTAACAAAACTAGACGTCATCGCGTGAGAAAATAAATGTTTATGACACATAACCTATTTTTTTGTTTTTTTTTTTCTTCTCTTTTTTCCTTTTAATCTCCTTTCTTTCGTCCAAAAAGCGTTTTGATTTTTGCCTCGCCACAAGCGATGAAATCGATAAAAAAACCTGCTCGGACATTCTCAATTCTCAACAACAAAAGCAATCAAAGTTCTAGCTCTCGAGCACGTGCGCCAACAGGTTGATGAAACCGTTCAAATATGCTCGATCGCTAGAATTTAAAAAAAAAAAAAGAAGCAAACCAGAAACAAACCAAAATAAAAAAAAAACAAAAACAAAAATGGACATCTTTAGAACGCTTAAATTTTATAAAATATTTTCCTCTGCGTTTTTAACCAGCTAAACTGTCGTAAAGTTTTTTCGGTGCAGTTCATTTAAAAAACTTAGTTTTCAACTTTTAAACGTTTTAGACTTCTCGTTTAAGGCAGTCGAAAGAAATGAGTCGACTTGCTCTCTCTCTCCCTTTTCGGTTTTGTTTTTGTTTACTTGTTTTTGTTTTTTCTTCGTTTGCCTTCGTTTGCCTTTGTTTGCCTTTGTTTGCTTTTGGAAAAGTTGTCGCCATGCGAGACTTAGTTTTTTTTTGGCTCAATTTGTGATTAAGTGAAGTTCTAGTCTTGAAAGTGTGCAAAGTGTGGGCCAATCTGGTGGCTGGAGTGATGACACGTGAATGCTGGAAATTCCAGACTTTGAGCGGATTCAGCGTACATAGAAAGAAAATGTAACATTCACGTGGGTCTCTCCTAAGCTTGCCATTGGTCGGTCTGCTGGCCTTAAGTACCCCCCCCCCCCCCCTCAACGTCACGTTTGCTCAACTTTCTCGGTCTTTGGCGCCCAAAGAAAGCTCGAGGAAGGATAAAAATGGCGAGGTTTCGGTACTGCGTTTTCTGTTTTTCCTATTTGTTTTTGTTTGTTTGTTTGTTTCGTTTGTTTGTTTATTTATTTAATCGTTTTTTTGTTTGTTTCGTTCGTTTGTTTGTTTGTTTCGTTTGCTTCGTTTGTTTTGTGATGTTTTGTTTTCCCTTCTTGATGGCACAAAACAGAAGCAAACAAGACTTTCGGTTATATTCGGTTATATTCGGTTCAATAAAAGTTTGTTGGTTTCTGCACAACAACAACAACAACAACAAAAGTCCCTCTGTCCCTCAAAAGCAGTTTCTCCTCTGTCCTAAAGAAGAGCCTCTTTGTAATCGATCTTGTCTGAATGCAGCTCTCCTTTTGCCTACAGGTTTTTATTCCAACCCTTTTGTTGTTGTTAGTGCCATGTTGTTGTTATTGTTATACTCTGTAAAAGCAGTTGTTGCTGTTGTACTTGTTTGTTGTTTCTAAAGACACTGTTGTTGCTGCTGTTAGCGCTGTTAGTAATCACCCACTTGGCTTGTATTTTTGTTTCTTGTTTTTGTTTTTTGTTTTATTTATAAACACTCTCTGAGTAAGTGATGCTGTTGCTGTTGTTGTTGTTACAGTTGCAATGAGTGTTTGTTAATGTTCCCCCACTTGGCTTGTTTATAATCTATTTTATTTTATCAACACTCTCTGAGTCAGTGATGGTGTTGCTGTTGCTGTTGTCGTTATTATGCTTGCAATGGGAGTTGTTACTGTTCACCCACTTTGCTTGTTTTGTTTTTGTTTCTTTATTTTATCAACACCCTTTGAGCCAGTGATGCTGTTGCTGTTGTTGTTGTTATAGTTGCAATGAGTGTTGTTAATGTTCACCCACTTTGCTTGTGTTTTTGTTTTTGTTTATCAACACCCTTTGTGTCAGTGATGCTGTTGCTGTTGTTCTTATTACAGTTGCAATGAGTGTTTGTTAATGTTCACCAACTTGGCTTGTTTATAATCTATTTTGTTTTATCAACACTCTCTGAGTCAGTGATGCTGATGCTGTTGTTGTTATTGTGCTTGCAATAAGTGTTGTTAATGTTCACCCACTTTGCTTGTTTTGTTTGTGCTTTTGTTTTTCTTTATCAACACCCTTTGAGTCACTGATGCTGTTGCTGTTGGTGTTATTATAGTTGCAATGAGTGTTAATGTTCACCCACTTTGCTTGCTTTATTTGTTTGTTGCTTTTTTTTTTATCAACACCCTGCGAGTTAGTGATGCTGTTGCTGCTTTTGTCATTTTACTTGTATTTATAGTTGTTACTGTTCAGCCACTTTGCTTGTTTTTTAATCTGTTTTATTTTATCACCACACTCTGAGTCAGTGATGATGTTGCTGATGCTGTTGTTGTTATTTTACTTGCAATGATAGCTGTTACTGTTCAGCCACTTTGCTTGTTTTGTTTGTTTGTTTGTTTGTTTTTTTTATCAATATCCTCTGAGCAAGTGATGCTGTTGCTGTTGTTGTTGTTATAGTTGCAATGAGTGTTTGTTAATGTTCACAAACTTGGCATGTTTATAATCTATTTTATTTTATCAACACTCTCTGAGTCAGTGATGCTGATGCTGTTGTTGTTATTATGCTTGCAATAAGTGTTGTTAATGTTCACCCACTCTGCTTGTTTTGTTTGTGCCTTTGTTTTTGTTTATCAACACCCTTTGAGTCACTGATGCTGTTGCTGTTGGTGTTATTATAGTTGCAATGAGTGTTAATGTTCACCCACTTTGCTTGCTTTGTTTGTTTGTTGCTTTTTTTTTTATCAACACCCTGCGAGTTAGTGATGCTGTTGCTGCTTTTGTCATTTTACTTGTATTTATAGTTGTTACTGTTCAGCCACTTTGCTTGTTTTTTAATCTGTTTTATTTTATCACCACTCTCTGAGTCAGTGATGATGTTGCTGATGCTGTTGTTGTTATTTTACTTGCAATGATAGCTGTTACTGTTCAGCCACTTTGCTTGTTTTGTTTGTTTGTTTGTTTGTTTTTTTTATCAATATCCTCTGAGCAAGTGATGCTGTTGCTGTTGTTGTTGTTTTAGTTGCAATGAGTGTTTGTTAATGTTCCCCCACTTGGCTTGTACTTCTGTTTTCTGTTTTGTTTTGTTTTTGTTTTTTTTGTTGTTTTTTTTCTCAACACTCTCTGAGTAAGTGATGCTGTTGCTGTAGTCGTTGTTATAGTTGCAATGAGTGTTTGTTAATGTTCACAAACTTGGCATGTTTATAATCTATTTTATTTTATCAACACTCTCTGAGTCAGAGATGCTGATGCTGTTGTTGTTATTATGCTTGCAATAAGTGTTGTTAATGTTCCCCCACTCTGCTTGTTTTGTTTGTGCCTTTGTTTTTGTTTATCAACACCCTTTGAGTCACTGATGCTGTTGCTGTTGGTGTTATTATAGTTGCAATGAGTGTTAATGTTCACCCACTTTGCTTGCTTTGTTTGTTTGTTGCTTTTTTTTTTTATCAACACCCTGCGAGTTAGTGATGCTGTTGCTGCTTTTGTCATTTTACTTGTATTTATAGTTGTTACTGTTTAGCCACTTTGCTTGTTTTTTAATCTGTTTTATTTTATCACCACTCTCTGAGTCAGTGATGATGTTGCTGATGCTGTTGTTGTTATTTTACTTGCAATGATAGCTGTTACTGTTCAGCCACTTTGCTTGTTTTTTTTTGTTTTTGTTTTGTTTGTTTGTTTGTTTGTTTTTTTATATATCCTCTGAGTTAGTGATGCTGTTGCTGATGCTGTTGTTGTTATTATGCTTTCAATGAGAGCTGTTACTGTTCACCCACTTTGTTTGTTTATAATCTGTTTTATTTTATCAACACTCTCTGAGTCAGTGATGCTGATGCTGATGCTGTTGTTGTTATTATGCTTGCAGTGAGAGTTGTTACTGTTCACCCACTTTGCTTGCTTTATTGTCTATTTTATTTTGTCAACACTCTCTGAGTCAGTGATGCTGATGCTGATGCTGTTGTTGTTATTATGCTTGCAATGAGAGTTGTTACTGTTCACCCAATTTGCTTGTTTTGTTTTTTTATTTGTTTTTTTGTTTGTTTTTGTTTTGCTTGTTTTTTTTTATCAATACCCTCTGAGTCAGTGATGCTGTTGCTGTTGTTGTTGTTGTTATAGTTGCAATGAGTGTTTGTTAATGTTCCCCCACTTGGCTTGTACTTTTGTTTTCTTTTTTGTTATGTCAACACTCTCTGAGTCAGTGATGCTGATGCTGTTGTTATTATGCTTGCAATGAGAGTTGTTACTGTTGTAGTTATGTCTGTCATTTGTCCTTGTTAGCAAGTTCTATTTGCCCTCTCTTGCCTTTTTTCAACACAGTTTCTTTCTTTGAGTCATATGGTTGCGAGATCCTCTCAAACTCCATCTCTTTATTTATTTGTTTCTTTTCTTTTTCTTTTTTTTTTTCTCATTCTCCTTCTCATAATAGCAATCACTGCTGCCACCATGCATGTAATGCTAGTTGCTCTCATTCTTTTTCATTTGCTAGTGGAAACTTTGTTTCTTCTTGTTGCTCTCTTTTCTTTCTTTTTTTCTCTTTTGCAGAGGATTCGAAAAAACACAGCTCTTCCCTGCAGTTGTAAACATTCCAGGATTGGATGCAGGCAGAAGAAAAAAACTCTCACTGACTGGTTTCCTTTTTTTAGCAAAAACCGTTGCAAACAAACACCTGAACATGTCTTCTTCACAAGAAAACAACTCTGTTGTTGCTTCTTCTCCAAACTCTAAAGCAAAAAAAAAGAAAAGAAAGCAGTCACAAGAACAGAGAGACTTAAAGCTCAAAAACAAAGTCAGGGCCGCATTAGTTGCAGCGTGTGGCTCCGTAAACAGGGTTGTACCTTTCTATGGTACCAAGAAGAGGTACGCTGTTAGCTGTCCGATGCCTTTGTGCAAACATTCGTCCACAAGCATTAAAAGACACTTGACTAAAAAAGATCATTCTTGGACTTTGGATGAAGCTTCCATCTTTTACTCTGCAATGGTCAGGAAGTTTCAGCATGCTCGTCTCGAACGCAAGTCCGGCTGTCCAAAACCTTACCCCTGTTTGCAATGTTGGAAGTATTACGACCGACTGGACATACACTTGAAAGAGACTCATTTCTACGATTCCAAGATGATCAAACAAAAGATTGCAGAGGCAAAGCGATACGACAACGAGAAGCTCTATGTCCCTCAATTTATTCGACCTGCCTTCTTTGGTATTAAGCCAGTAGCTGAACAAGCGTCTGCATCAGGCTCTGCATCCTCTGCTCCTGGGCCTTCCTCCTCTTTTTCTTCTCCGGTTCTTTCCTCTGATCCTCTTTTAAGCTTGCCCTCACCAGTTGCTGGTTCGTCCGAGGCTCCTTCTGCAAACCAATGCACCTCTGTAGAAAACAAAGAGCTGAACACCGAATCCGTCCTTGACTCTGATTTCGATTCCTTAGAGCACTTGGTTTCCAGCTCCTATGTCTTGACCGAAGAAAAGAGACTCTTGTTTCAGCTGGACAAAGATGCTTTTCACTTTTATTACCAGTCAGCAGATGAGCTCTTCAGAGACTTTGAAAAGTGGCTTGTGGTAGCCAACAACAACACTTGGTCACAAGCAAAGATCTACAAAAATGCAGTTGTGGAAATATTGACTTGTTGTGACAGCACGTTGACGCTGCACCCAAACGCCCTCACCAATTCCAATGTTTTGGAGGATAGATACTTCTCCTTGCACTTTAAGAAAATTCAGCTCAATTCCAAGCTGAGTGAACTTGACCAAACAAAAGCCATGTCTTGTCACACGTTGTACAACCGCCTCGTCTCCCTTTGTCTCCTGTTTCGTTTCAGTGAAGCCAGAAACGTCTATTTCGGACTTTCTCATGAGGCCATCCGACGTTTGCGCTGCAAGGTGGATGAGTTGCGAAAAGTGCTGAGGCCCTTTCGTTCTTTGAGGAGGAGCCTTGTGAAAAGAAGAAAAAGCATCAACATCATCAATGTCAGTTTGCTGACCGAATATGGCAAGTCTGCATACGTAAGAGACTTAGTGGAATCGATTAGAAAGGCGTCTCTTCCGCTGACTAGAGACAATGCTGTGTCTCTACGAAACCATCTTCTGCTCTCTGTCACTGTAATTAACAGTTTAAGAAAATCTAACATTGCTCTTTTAAACATTAGAGACTACATGGCTGCTGAGAAGAGTGAGTGTGGATATTGCATTGTGCAAGAGCGCTACAAAACAGCATACAAGTACGGAGCCAAAAACATTCTAGTGCCGAACGACTTGAAAGTGTTGATCGATATTTATTTGCTGAGATACAGAGACCTTCTTGTCAACGACTCTCACTACATGGCTGCAGACACCAAGACTGTTTTGGAGTTGAGCGACTGCTACAGGCCCCTTTTTCCTTCGGTGAGAGCCAACAAAGACGAAGGTGTGACACTAGGTGCAACTAGAGTGCCTGTTTACCAGATGGGTTCCTCTGCTATCACCTCTAGCCTGACGTCCTGCTTCAGAAAAAGCCAAGTAAACATTCCCATGAAGCGTCTTACTCCCACTTGCATTCGCGGTTCGATAGCCACTTACTTTGCCAACAACAGCAAAGAAGATCGCGAGCGGTTTGCTACACTCTACATGAAGCACAGCAGACACACAATGGATAGCTTTTATGTGTCCCAGTGGAACGCTGCAGAGGAGTTGCGCTTTGCCCTGGGCATCGGACAGTCCTTCGGAGTCATAGAGTCTTTGACTGTTGAAAAGTCTGAGAGACCACCAAAGGAGGAGAAGGATGTGATGGACTGGCTCCGAACTAATGCAGAGGAGTACGGTTTTCATGATGTTGAGGACATTTTTGAGGAAGATTCAGACTCCGGTTCTGACTCTGAAGAATGTGCTGCTACTTTCGGTTGTACCACAGTGGTTCCATTTTCTCCAGCTGTAGAAAACAATGCTCCTTTAGAGGACAGCAACGAACATGTTGTAGATTTCTTGTGTGAACCTAGCTCAACTCCTGTTTCGTCTGTTCCTTCTGAACAAACAATCGCTGGTCCAGTTCTTGAACTATCCTCTGCTCTTGCACAACTAGTTCCTAATGAACAAGCTGTTTGTATGGATGTAGATCAGACTCTAGCTGTTCCTGTTGGCACAGCTTGTTCTCCTCTTGCATTAACATTATTTCCTGATGAACCGGATTTTATTGAACACCATGCACAACTTTCTCCAGTTTACTTTAGTGAGCAAGTGGTTGCCAAACCTGTTTCTGCTGCTCCTGCTCAACAAGTTGCTTTCAGTCCTTCAAAAGAGGTCTTTTCTGTTCTGCTGGAAACAGTGTCTAATGTTGCTTCACAGCAAGATAATCTTATGGCTGTCACACGTGTTTTCCATGCTCCTCCTGAAGCTGCTCTTCTTGAACCTGCTCTTCTTGAACCTGCTCTTCTTGAACCTGCTCATAAGCAAGTGGTTGCCAAACCTGTTCATGTTGCTCCTTCTCTGCAAGTTGTTTTTAATCCTTCAAAAGAGGTCTTTTCTGTTCCTCTGGCTCCTAATCTTGTTGCTCGTCAGCAAACGATGGCCAAACCCAGTTTGTTTCTTTCAGCTGTTCCAGTCCAACAGGCTGGTACTGTTCTTGAAAAACAGCCCTCACCTGGTGCTGTTCAATCTGTTGGTAGTCTATTTAGCCAAAGTCTTGCTTGTACATCCAGAGGTAAATTCTTTTTGATTTTTGATTTTTATGCAAATCTCAACACGCTTTCAAAAAATAAAAATGCCCAAATTAACTCCTTGCCCTATTGTTATTGTTAAAGCTGTAAAAAAAAAAAAAAAAAGAAAAACAATAAAAAAAACAAAAAAAAAAACAAAAAAAACAACACAGAAGTGTGTATGTATTTGTTGCAGGACTAATTCTGTGATTGCTTAAATGTTTACACAAGTGAATGATACTAAAACTGATTATGTTTTAGAAGTAAAAGATCCAAGAAGAAAAAAAATCAAGTTGGAAATGCCATCTTTTACTCAAGAACACATCGGTAATGTAAAACCTAATTTATACAAACATATATAAACACAAACCTCTTCTTGCACAATTTCAGATGGTTAACTGTTAATAAAAACTAGCCATCATTGCTAAGTGCACTTTTAGAAAGTTGTGTCTACCCGATTTCTAATGATGAAGTTAGAAACATCACCGTTAGAAATCATGCACAGCTTGTTATTATCTCTAACACTTAGAAACTGTTGATGGTTTTTTTATGAATTAGAAAAATGAACATGGTTTTATTTTATTTCAGGATCAACTCAGCCAAGAACAAAGGAAAACAAAGCAGAAGTTAGCCAATGCCAATTAGGTAATCTTTCAAAAACCAGTTATTGCTATCAGTGCAAACAATAAGGTCAACAAAAAAAACAAATAAAAAAACAAAATTAATCTTGTCATGCTTCAGAACCAAATGAATATTCGATTTAATCTCTTTGTGTTATGACTTGAGTTTGTAAAATTTTAGATGAAATAGTTGAAAAGCTGAATGCTTGCCCTGGCCACAACGAATGGTTCAACACCAGAAGTTTTCCTCGATGTGCAGCTTTAGTGTTGGCATACATCTTGCAAGACGTGTTTACAGATGTAAGCTCAAGTTGCTCGTACAAAGATTACCTTGGCATCTTGGCAAATCATAGCAGTGACAAGCTCATTCATGTCTTGCAAAAGTACTCCTACCGAAGCCATATTAAAGACAAAATTAAAAACATGTGAAGCTAA
>NW_028324405.1:0-21463 GCF_058129835.1 Hydra viridissima | reverse complement strand
TTTGAAAAAACATTCAAAAACTACCTTTAAACATGATTTAAATTTAATAGATGAAAACTACGCTAACATTTCTTTTGAAAAAACATTCAAAAACTACCTTTAAACATGATTTAAATTTAAAAAAGGAAAACTACGCTAACATTTCTTTGAAAAAATATTCAAAAAGTACCTTAATCGAAAGAGATAGCACACGAAATTAAAAAGTTGCATTTAGTCATCCGTTTCTTCTTCATCAAAGTAGCGAGGCGTTTATGCACTTTTTATTCTCTAAGTTATCTCTACTTACGCAAATGGCTTTTGTTTATTTCGATGTAAAACTTTTCAAAAGAGTATTTTGTTAAAGATTATGCTGCAGGGGCTGTGTAAGAAAACTCTGGTGACCTTTCTTTAAGAAAAAGCAACTAAAGTAGATGTGCGCCTAAGAAAATCCAAATTGCGATTCACTAAATTAAAAGACATATACAACAAACTTTAAAAGTGAAACTATTTTTACAAGCGTATTTGGTAAAGATGAAATGTTCTTATGACATTTTAACGTTACGAAAGGGATTTTCTTCTATTTTCAAATATTTATTACAATTTAAAGTGTTAAATAATGTTACAGAAACGACCTAAAACGCCTGTTGTATTAATTTAAACGAACAAAATAGATAAAAAAAAGAAAAACTATCATTAAAAAAAAAAAGTCCAAAGAATAGAAGTTGAGGAAAAATAAAAATAAGAACTTCTAACAAAGAGCTCTTCTTTTTATTTTTCAGATTTAGATGCTTAATTCCTTGAATGAAAAGTTGAACTGATGACTCACTACTAAGGTTGTTCCTAGCCTTTCCGTTCTCAAACTAGGCCATTCTGAGAGGCTGTTTGATTAAGTACCGTTGATAGTAGTATCGCACGTAAGAGACTTCTAAAACTCTGATTATTATTAATTCCTGGAATGAAGAGATGACTTCATACTCACTAACGAGGTTGTTCTTAGCCATCCGTTCTTAAACTAAGCAAAACAGTCAAGTTGTTTGATTAAGTATCACAGTTTGCTGATTTGCACATGCACCATTGCCGAAACTGTGATGCTTCGTTCCTGATTGGATTGAAGAAGCTCATCACCATGCATTTTACAAGCTGTCCGTTGTTATGTTTTGCAATTCAGTGGTTCTGTTTTGCAATTCATTTTCTGTTTGTTTAAGTATCATCGATGGTGGTGTCGTGCATGCAAACTTTCCGAAACTCTGATGCTTGTTTTTCTTGAATGGAGAGATGAGCTTATACTTTAGGTGACTTTTAAAACTGCAGTAATTAGTGCCTCGAATGGAAAAACGAACTCATTCATTACAGACCAAGGTTCTTCCTGGCCATCCGTTAACATATTAGGCAACAGTACAGCGAAGCTGTTTGTTTTACAAGCTTTTGTCGTTTCGAGAAATCACTACATTAAGCATTCGATGGTGATACACGACTGATGGCCAGGTTCTGATTTTCGAATGAAAAGAAGAGTCGCATCCGACCACCGGTCGGCTTTCGACGCAAAACAGCTGTACACACTCGTCCAACGATCCAGTGACTAACTGTTGCAACGAGAAAGTTAGCTTTATTTGTCGTGCAGATTGTCCGCTTTGACGTAAAATGCTAGAAATTTGCTGAACGCTCGGTTTGCGCCGCCCAAGAGTCATTATCTTCTGCGTTGCCAGCGTCTGTCGGCTAAATACAACTGTAGACTCCGCGCAAGCTTTTTCACCGCAAAAAGTTGTACAGAGCCACACCGAAGGCTAAAATCGACTTTAAGGTCGAAGGTTAAAATCGACCCTAGAGGTTTGAAAACGACGTCACAGAAATTTTACGACGTCGTCGAAGAAAATTACGGCGGCCAGATGCAACTCTTAGTACTAACTCTACTAATCTTAGTACATTAAGCGTTTAGGTCGTCAGACCAGGCCGATGCGTTCCGTTACAAACCACAGGGTTGTTACCGTAACAAACCTCCGTGAGTACCTCCATCTCGAGTGGCTTTTGAAGAAACGTTCGTTTTAAACTCAAAGGGATGGTTGTTAAAGCTCACAAACGCCTGGTTAACGATTTCTAACGGCAGACACCGTGTTTACAATGGATACAAGCCGATTAACTGAGCCCAAAGCGCAAGATCTATCAGAAAACTCCTCTAGGTCGATGCAACGAGACGACTAGACACGTGCGTCTCAAGGCATTTACAATTGAAGGACGCCCCTCGTGGGCCCTTTAACCTTAACACTAAACTCCTGCTTGATATCCTCGTCCCCAGGTTTCCAAACCGTAACCCCAACCCCCTCTAATCCTAACCCCCTTACCCTCTAACTCTCCCCCTCAAAAAAACAAAAAACATAAAAAAGCAAACAAAACAAAGAAAACTACTCCCTCCTCACTTTTAGCTCTAGGATGCAACACCTTTTTGCCGCCCTCCGCTAGAAGGGAGTAGGGAGTAACGAAAGCTTTGACATCAAAGTAGCGTTTCGTATGAGATTTGTTTGCCAAAATTTGAGCGTTTTTAAAAAAGCCAAGACTTCGTCAGAGGGGTTTCTTCTTTTTCTCAAAAAGCTCAAAGCAAAGAAATTCAAAAACAAAATACAAAAACGGGAAGTTTTAGTTTCTGCACCACAAGCCAAGCACTAGTTCAAACTGGAGATAATAAAAGGAAATCGAATGATCTCACTTCTCAAACCACTGAGCTGCCATTGGTCGGCAGTCTCTTGTTTGGAGACCATTGAGCTGCCATTGGTTGGCTGTTTAATCGTTGCGATTGGTCGGCAGTTTTATCGTTGGAGACCATTGAGAGATATAAAGGAATTTTTTTTTTTGAGCACAACATTAAACGTTAAATCGTTAGATGTTGTTATAAAGGCACCATTAGAATGCGATGTCCTCAAATATTTTCCTCGATATTTTAATAAGTAAACAAAAACAAAACTAAGTCTTGCAACTGGCGAAAACTTTCAATAAGCAAACAAAGCAACAACTTTCCTTTCGAGTTTTTTACATTTTAAACAAAAGACAAACAAAGAAAAAAAAAAAAACAAACAAAAAACAAAAACAAAAACAAAAAAACAAAACAAAAACAAAACAGAAAAGGGAGAATGAGTGAGTCGACTGATTTCGCTCAACTGTCTTAAACGAGAAGTCATAAACGTTTGCTTGTGCCAGCAAGTTGCAAATTAAGTTGTAAATGAACTGCACCGCAAAAGCTTAAACCACAGTTTATTAAGCATATTAAGCCTTTGCTGACATGTTAAGACATTTTAAGCCTTTGCTATTATCATGAGGCTTTTGCTCCACGAGCCAAAAAAGTACGCTAGAGTTGACAAACTGCATCGCGGTCGAAAAGTGTAATTACGCCAACACTTTTATCCGTTTTAAGCATTTCGTTTTCGCACGAACAACAATTAAAGCAGCTCCGTTGAGCTTAACGACGTTCGTATTTTTTTCGAAGCCAAAACTTCGGCTATAAGTAGAATGAAGAGGCACTTCGAAAAACAACAAAGCTGTTCGCAGTCGATAGCAACGAGCGACAACATCTCTGCGAGTCTGGCATCAAGGTAAACAGTTTTTTTTTACATTTTCATTTGTAAGTGCCACTTTTGTGTACATTATGTATTCAAAAATTTCTTGCTGACGCTAGATTTTCGTTTTCAATGAACAACAGTTGCAACCTCTAGTCGTTTGCTAAAACAGCTTGCTAGGACAACCAAATCAATCATATGTTGTGAAAATTTCTTTTTGTTCAACTGACTAAGGAAGATCGAGCGAACGCTTTTTTTTTTATAACTTGTTTGTATCATATTGCTATTAAGAAAACAGCGTTGTGTATACTAAACGTGACATAATTGGCAATTATCCGTAACTAAAAATAAGATAGAAATTACAAACTTGATACCATATTTTAATTACTCTAACAAAACTAGACGTCATCGCGTGAGAAAATAAATGTTCATAACACATAACCTATTTTTTTGTTTTTTTTTTTCTTCTCTTTTTTCCTTTTAATCTCTTTTCTTTCGTCCAAAAAGCGTTTTGATTTTTGCCTCGCCACAAGCGATGAAATCGATAAAAAAAACCTGCTCGGACATTCTCAATTCTCAACAACAAAAGCAATCAAAGTTCTAGCTCTCGAGCACGTGCGCCGACAGGTTGATGAACCGTTCAAATATGCTCGATCGCTAGAATTTAAAGAAAGAAACAAGCCAGAAACAAACCAAAATAAAAAAAACAAAAACAAAAATGGACATCTTTAGAACGCTTAAATTTTATAAAATATTTCCTCTGCGTTTTTAACCAGCTAAACTGTCGTAAAGTTTTTCGGTGCAGTTCATTTAAAAACTTAGTTTTCAACTTTTAAACGTTTTAGACTTCTCGTTTAAGGCAGTCGAAAGAAATGAGTCGACTCACTCTCTCTCTCCCTATTCGGTTTTGTTTTTGTTTATTTGTTTTTGTTTTTTCTTCGTTTGCCTTCGTTTGCCTTGTTTGCTTTTGGAAAAGTTGTCGCCATGCGAGACTTAGTTTTTTTTTTTTTTTGCTCAAATTGAGCACAAGTGAGTTTCTAGTCTTGAAAGTGTGCAAAGTGTGGGCCAATCTGGTGGCTGGAGTGATGACACGTGAATGCTGGAAATTCCAGACTTTGAGCGGATTCAGCGTACATAGAAAGAAAAATGTAGCATTCACGTGGGTCTCTCCTAAGCGTGCCATTGGTCGGTCTGCTGTCCTTAAGTACCCCCCTCCCCCCCCTCAACGTCACGTTTGCTCAACTTTCTCGGTCTTTGCGCCCAGAGAAAGCTTGAGGAAGGATAAAAAATGGCGAGGTTTCGGTACTGCGTTTTCTGTTTTTCTTATTTGTTTTTGTTTGTTTGCTTGTTTGTTTGTTTGTTTGTTTGTTAATTTTTTTAATTTTTTTTTTTTTGTTTGTTTGTTTCGTTCGTTTGTTTGTTTGTTTGTTTCGTTTGCTTCGTTTGTTTTGTGATGTTTTGTTTTCCCTTCTTGATGGCACAAAACAGAAGCAAACAAGACTTTCGGTTATATTCGGTTATATTCGGTTCAATAAAAGTTTGTTGGTTTCTGCACAACAACAACAACAACCACAACAACAAAAGTCCCTCTGTCCCTCAAAAGCAGTTTCTCCTCTGTCCTAAAGAAGAGCCTCTTTGTAATCGATCTTGTCTGAATGCAGCTCTCCTTTTGCCTACAGGTTTTTATTCCAACCCTTTTGTTGTTGTTAGTGCCATGTTGTTGTATTGTTATACTCTGTAAAAGCAGTTGTTGCTGTTGTACTTGTTTGTTGTTTCTAAAGACACTGTTGTTGCTGCTGTTAGCGCTGTTAGTAATCACCCACTTGGCTTGTATTTTTGTTTCTTGTTTTTTGTTTTTTGTTTTATTTATAAACACTCTCTGAGTAAGTGATGCTGTTGCTGTTGTTGTTGTTACAGTTGCAATGAGTGTTTGTTAATGTTCCCCCACTTGGCTTGTACTTTTGTTTTCTGTTTTGTTTTGTTTTTTTTTGTTTTGTTTTTTTTTTCTCAACACTCTCTGAGTAAGTGATGCTGTTGCTGTAGTCGTTGTTATAGTTGCAATGAGTGTTTGTTAATGTTCACCAACTTGGCTTGTTTATAATCTATTTTATTTTATCAACACTCTCTGAGTCAGTGATGGTGTTGCTGTTGCTGTTGTCGTTATTATGCTTGCAATGGGAGTTGTTACTGTTCACCCACTTTGCTTGTTTTGTTTTTATTTCTTTATTTTATCAACACCCTTTGAGCCAGTGATGCTGTTGCTGTTGTTGTTGTTATAGTTGCAATGAGTGTTGTTAATGTTCACCCACTTTGCTTGTGTTTTTGTTTTTGTTTATCAACACCCTTTGTGTCAGTGATGCTGTTGCTGTTGTTCTTATTACAGTTGCAATGAGTGTTTGTTAATGTTCACCAACTTGGCTTGTTTATAATCTATTTTGTTTTATCAACACTCTCTGAGTCAGTGATGCTGATGCTGTTGTTGTTATTGTGCTTGCAATAAGTGTTGCTAATGTTCACCCACTTTGCTTGTTTTGTTTGTGCTTTTGTTTTTGTTTATCAACACCCTTTGAGTCACTGATGCTGTTGCTGTTGGTGTTATTATAGTTGCAATGAGTGTTAATGTTCACCCACTTTGCTTGCTTTGTTTGTTTGTTGCTTTTTTTTTTTATCAACACCCTGCGAGTTAGTGATGCTGTTGCTGCTTTTGTCATTTTACTTGTATTTATAGTTGTTACTGTTCAGCCACTTTGCTTGTTTTTTAATCTGTTTTATTTTATCACCACTCTCTGAGTCAGTGATGATGTTGCTGATGCTGTTGTTGTTATTTTACTTGCAATGATAGCTGTTACTGTTCAGCCACTTTGCTTGTTTTGTTTGTTTGTTTGTTTGTTTTTTTTATCAATATCCTCTGAGTAAGTGATGCTGTTGCTGTTGTTGTTGTTATAGTTGCAATGAGTGTTTGTTAATGTTCCCCCCCTTGGCTTGTACTTCTGTTTTCTGTTTTGTTTTGTTTTTGTTTTTTTTGTTGTTTTTTTTCTCAACACTCTCTGAGTAAGTGATGCTGTTGCTGTAGTCGTTGTTATAGTTGCAATGAGTGTTTGTTAATGTTCACAAACTTGGCATGTTTATAATCTATTTTATTTTATCAACACTCTCTGAGTCAGTGATGCTGATGCTGTTGTTGTTATTATGCTTGCAATAAGTGTTGTTAATGTTCACCCACTCTGCTTGTTTTGTTTGTGCCTTTGTTTTTGTTTATCAACACCCTTTGAGTCACTGATGCTGTTGCTGTTGGTGTTATTATAGTTGCAATGAGTGTTAATGTTCACCCACTTTGCTTGCTTTATTTGTTTGTTGCTTTTTTTTTTATCAACACCCTGCGAGTTAGTGATGCTGTTGCTGCTTTTGTCATTTTACTTGTATTTATAGTTGTTACTGTTTAGCCACTTTGCTTGTTTTTTAATCTGTTTTATTTTATCACCACTCTCTGAGTCAGTGATGATGTTGCTGATGCTGTTGTTGTTATTTTACTTGCAATGATAGCTGTTACTGTTCAGCCACTTTGCTTGTTTTTTTTTTGTTTTTGTTTTGTTTGTTTGTTTGTTTGTTTTTTTATATATCCTCTGAGTTAGTGATGCTGTTGTTGTTATTATGCTTTCAATGAGAGCTGTTACTGTTCACCCACTTTGTTTGTTTATAATCTGTTTTATTTTATCAACACTCTCTGAGTCAGTGATGCTGATGCTGATGCTGTTGTTGTTATTATGCTTGCAGTGAGAGTTGTTACTGTTCACCCACTTTGCTTGCTTATTGTCTATTTTATTTTGTCAACACTCTCTGAGTCAGTGATGCTGATGCTGATGCTGTTGTTGTTATTATGCTTGCAATGAGAGTTGTTACTGTTCACCCAATTTGCTTGTTTTGTTTTTTTATTTGTTTTTTTGTTTGTTTTTGTTTTGCTTGTTTTTTTTTATCAATACCCTCTGAGTCAGTGATGCTGTTGCTGTTGTTGTTGTTGTTGTTATAGTTGCAATGAGTGTTTGTTAATGTTCCCCCACTTGGCTTGTACTTTTGTTTTCTTTTTTGTTATGTCAACACTCTCTGAGTCAGTGATGCTGATGCTGTTGTTATTATGCTTGCAATGAGAGTTGTTACTGTTGTAGTTATGTCTGTCATTTGTCCTTGTTAGCAAGTTCTATTTGCCCTCTCTTGCCTTTTTTCAACACAGTTTCTTTCTTTGAGTCATATGGTTGCGAGATCCTCTCAAACTCCATCTCTTTATTTATTTGTTTCTTTTTTTTTTTTTTTTTTCTCATTCTCCTTCTCATAATAGCAATCACTGCTGCCACCATGCATGTAATGCTAGTTGCTCTCATTCTTTTTCATTTGCTAGTGGAAACTTTGTTTCTTCTTGTTGCTCTCTTTTCTTTCTTTTTTCTCTTTTGCAGAGGATTCAGAAAAAACACAGCTCTTCCCTGCAGTTGTAAACATTCCAGGATTCCAGGATGCAGGCAGAAGAAAAACACTCTCACTAACTGTCTTCTTTTTTTTAGCATAAACCGTTGCAAACAAACACCTGAACATGTCTTCTTCACAAGAAAACAACACTGTTGTTGCCCCTTCTCCGAACTCTAAAGCGAAAAAAAAGAAAAGAAGGCAGTCACAAGAACAGAGAGACTTAAAGCTCAAAAACAAAGTCAGGGCCGCATTAGTTGCAGCGTGTGGCTCCGTAAACAGGGTTGTACCTTTCTATGGTACCAAGAAGAGGTACGCTGTTAGCTGTCCGATGCCTTTGTGCAAACATTCCTCCACAAGCATTAAAAGACACTTGACTAAAAAAGATCATTCTTGGACTTTGGATGAAGCTTCCATCTTTTACTCTGCAATGGTCAGGAAGTTTCAGCATGCTCGTCTCGAACGCAAGTCCGGCTGTCCAAAACCTTACCCCTGTTTGCAATGTTGGAAGTATTACGACCGACTGGACATACACTTGAAAGAGACTCATTTCTACGATTCCAAGACGATCAAACAAAAGATTGCAGAGGCAAAGCGATACGACAACGACAAGCTCTATGTCCCTCAATTTATTCGACCTGCCTTCTTTGGTATTAAGCCAGTAGCTGAACAAGCGTCTGCATCAGGCTCTGCATCCTCTGCTCCTGGGCCTTCCTCCTCTTTTTCTTCTCCGGTTCTTTCCTCTGATCCTCTTTTAAGCTTGCCCTCATCAGTTGCTGGTTCGTCCGAGGCTCCTTCTGCAAACCACTGCACCTCTGTAGAAAACAAAGAGCTGAACACCGAATCCGTCCTAGACTCTGATTTTAATTCCTTAAAGCACTTGGTTTCCAACTCCTCCGTCTTGACAGAAGATAAGAGACTCTTGTTTCAGCTGGACAAAGATGCTTTTCACTTTTATTACCAGTCAGCAGATGAGCTCTTCAGAGATTTTGAAAAGTGGCTTGTGGTAGCCAACAACAACACTTTGTCACAAGCAAAGATCTACAAAAATGCAGTTGTTGAAATATTGACATGTTGTGACAGCACGCTGACGCTGCACCCGAACGCTCTCACCAATTCCAACGTTTTGGAGGATAGATACTTTTCCATGCACTTTAAAAACATTCAGCTCAATTCCAAGCTGAGTGAACTTGACCAAACAAAAGCCATGTCTTGTCACACGTTGTACAACCGCCTTGTCTACCTTTGTCTCCTGTTTCGTTTCAGTGAAGCCAGGAATGTCTATTTCGGACTTTCTCATGAGGCCATCCGACGTTTGCGCTGCAAGGTGGAGGAGTTACAAAAAGTGCTGAGGCCCTTTCGTTCTTTGAGGAGGAGCCTTGTGAAAAGCAAAAAATGCATCAACATCATCAATGTCAGTTTGCTGAACGAATATGGCAAGTCTGCATACGTAAGACAGTTAGTGGAATCGATTAGAAAGCCGTCTCTTACACCGACTAGAGACAATGCTGTGTCTCTACGAAACCATCTTCTGCTCTCTGTCACTGTAATTAACAGTTTAAGAAAATCTAACATTGCTCTTTTAAACATTAGAGACTACATGGCTGCTGAGAAGAGTGAGTGTGGATATTGCATTGTGCAAGAGCGCTACAAAACAGCATACAAGTACGGAGCCAAAAACATTCTAGTGCCGAACGACTTGAAAGTGTTGATCGATATTTATTTGCTGAGATACAGAGACCTTCTTGTCAACGACTCTCACTACATGGCTGCAGACACCAAGACTGTTTTGGAGTTGAGCGACTGCTACAGGCCCCTTTTTCCATCGATGAGACCCAACAAAGACGAATGTGTGACACTCGGTGCAACTAGAGTGCCTGTTTACCAGATGGGTTCCTCTGCTATCTCCTCTTGCCTGACGTCCTGCTTCAGAAAAAGCCAAGTAAACATTCCCATGAAGCGTCTTACTCCCACTTGCATTCGCGGTTCGATAGCCACTTACTTTGCCAACAACAGCAAAGAAGATCGCGAGCGGTTTGCTACACTCTACATGAAGCACAGCAGGAACACAATGGATAGCTTTTATGTGTCCCAGTGGAACGCTGCAGAGGAGTTGCGCTTTGCCCTGGGCATCGGACAGTCCTTCGGAGTCATAGAGTCTTTGACTGTTGAAAAGTCTGAGAGACCACCAAAGAAGGAGAAGGATGTGATGGACTGGCTCCAAACTAATGCAGAGGAGTACGGTTTTCATGAGGTTGAGGACATCTTTGAGGAAGATTTAGACTCCGGTTCTGACTCTGAAGAATGTGCTGCTACTTTCAGCTGTACCACAGTGGTTCCGTTTTCTCCAGCTGTAGAAAACAATGTTCCTTTAGAGGATAGCAACGACCATGCCGTAGATTTCTTGTGTGAACCTACCTCAACTCCTGTTTCGTCTGTTCCATCTGAACAAACAATCGCTGGTCCAGTTCTTGAACTATCCCCTGCTCTTGCACAACTAGTTCCTAACGAACAAGCTGTTTGTATGGATGTAGATCAGACTCTAGCTGTTCCTGTTGGCACAGCTTGTTCTCCTCTTGCATTAACATTATTTCCTGATGAACCGGATTTTATTGAACACCATGCAAAACTTTCTCCAGTTTACTTTAATGAGCAAGTGGTTGCCAAACCTGTTTCTGCTTCTCCTTCTCAGCAAGTCGCTTTCTGTCCTTCAAAAGAGGTCTTTTCTGTTCCTCTGACTCCTAGCCTTGTTGCTTTTCAGCAAACATTGGCCAAACCCAGTTTGTTTCTTTCATCTGATCCAGTTTCAGCTGTTCCTGTCCAACAGGCTGGTACTGTTCTTGCAAAGCAGCTCTCACCTTATGCTGTTCAATCTGTTGGTAGCCTATTTAGCCAAAGTCTTGCCTCTACATCCAGAGGTAAATTCTTTTTGATTTTTGATTTTTGATTTTTATGCAAATCTCAACACGCTTTCAAAAAATGAAAATGCCCAAATCAACTCCTTGCCCTATTGTTATTGTTAGAGCTGTAAAAAAAACAAAACAAAACAAAAAAACAACACAGAAGTGTGTATGTATTTGTTGCAGGACTAATTCTGTGATTGCTTAAATGTTTATACAAGTGAATGATACTAAAACTGATTATGTTTTAGAAGTAAAAGATCCAAGAAGAAAAAAAATCAAGTTGGAAATGCCATCTTTCACTCAAGAACTCATCGGTAATGTAAAACCTAATTTATACAAAGATATATAAACACAAACCTCTTCTTGCACAATTTCAGATGGTTAACTGTTAACAAAAACTAGCCATCATTGCTAAGTGCACTTTTAGAAAGTTGTGTCTACCCGATTTCTAATGATGAAGTTAGAAACATCACCGTTAGAAATCATGCACAGCTTGTTATCATCTCTAACACTTAGAAACTGTTGATGGTTTTTATGAATTAGAAAAATGAACATGGTTTTATTTTATTTCAGGATCAACTCAGCCAAGAACAAAGGAAAACAAAGCAGAAGTTAGCCAATGCCATTTAGGTAATCTTTCAAAAACCAGTTATTGCTATCAGTGCAAACAATAAGGTCAACAAAAAAAAAATAAATAAAAAAACAGAATAAATCTTGTCTTACTTCAGAACCAAATGAATATTTGATTTAATCACTTTGTGTTATGACTTGAGTTTGTAAAATTTTAGATGAAATAGTTGAAGAGCTGAATGCTTGCCCTGGCCACAACGAATGGTTCAACACCAGAAGTTTTCCACGATGTGCAGCTTTGGTGTTGGCATACATCTTGCAAGACGTGTTTACAGATGTAAGCTCAAGTTGCTCGTACAAAGATTACCTTGGCATCTTGGCAAATCATAGCAGTGACAAGCTCATTCATGTCTTGCAAAAGTACTCCTACCAAAGCCATATTAAAGACAAAATTAAAAACATGAAGCTAAAAATTCAAAAAGAGGGTAGTTTAGAAAAGTTTGTTCAATATGGCAATATCGTGAAACCATTTATGTAGTTTAGATAAGTTTGTTCAGTTTGGCAATAAAGATGGGCCTTTTGTGTAGTTTGTTTTATCTATGCTTTTGCAAATATTTTTATCTGTTTCGCTAAAGACATAATAAACAAGAAGTTCTGTTAAACTGTTCTCACATTTCTTATTTAAAGATAGTTCAAACTTTTTTTTATCTTTAAAAAAAAAAAAAAGAAGTCGTTTTGTTATTCTGTGAAAACTTTTAATAGAGTTGCATTTAGAATTACTTCTGATGTTTTTAAGAGTTTGTTAAAAAGCAAAATAATATTTCCTGTGATGTTAAACTGCATAAGTGAAATTTAAAAAAGGAAAACTGCTCCAACCATTTTTCGGAAAAAGAAATCAAAAAGTTCCTTATTTTAAAAGATCTAGACATCCATTTCTTCTTCAGCAAAATAGCGAGGCTTTTTTATGAACTCTTACTCTCTATTTTTTCATATCTTTACACAAAGGATTTTGTTTAGATCAATGTAAACATACATAGAAGTATATTATGTTTTTTTTTTTTTTTTTGTTTTTATGCAGTCTAACTTTTGTTTCACTTCTATTTTATTTTACGTTTATCTTGTATTTTATCATGCCTTATTGGTTTTTGCGTTTTGTGATGTCAAGCTGCGTAAGCTAAACTTAAAAGGGGAAAACTACGCTAACTTTTCTTTGAAAAAATATTCAAGAAGTACCTTAAACGAAAGAGAAAGCACACGAATCTTGCCATCCAATTCTTCTTCTGCAAAGTAGCGAGGCTTTTTATGTACTTTTGCTCTCTAATTTATCTCTATTTACGCAAAGGGTTTTATTTCAATGTAAACACGTATAAAAGAATACTTTGTTAAAAATAATGTTAAAGGAGTTGCGTAAAAAAAAACGTCTGAATAAAGTTTCTTTACAAAAAAAACAACTAAGAAACAAGCGCGCCTAAGAAAAACCAGATCGCGATTCACTAAGTCAAAAAACGAAAGAAACAAAGTTTAAAAGGTCTTTCTAGACAACAAATTCTATTTTTGGCAATGCAGTTTTTGTATTTATGCAACCTAACTTTTGTTTGACTTCTATTTTATTTTACGTTTACCTTGTATTTTATCTTGCCTTTTTGTGTTTTGTGATGTCAAGCTACATAATCTAAACTTAAAAGAAGGAAACTAGGCTAACTTTTCTAGTAGAATATTATGTTGTTGGTTTTGTATGCAGCCTAACTTTAGTTTCATCTATATTTTATTTTGCGTTTATCTTATATTTTATCTTGTCTTTTTGAGTTTTGTATTTTGTGATGTCAAGCTACATAATTTAAACTTAAAAGAAGAAAACTAGGCTAACTTTTCTTTGAAAAATTGTTCAAAAACTACCTTACACCGATAGAGATAGCTCACGAATTTAAAAAGTTGCATCTATTCATCTTCTTCTTCAGCAAAGTAAAGCTTTTTATGCACTTTTACTCTCTAACTTACCTATATTTGCGTAAAGGATTTTATTTAATTCAATTTAAACATAACTAGTAGAATATTATGTTGTTGGTTTTGTATGCAGCCTAACTTTAGTTTCATCTATATTTTATTTTGCGTTTATCTTATATTTTATCTTGTCTTTTTGAGTTTTATATTTTGTGATGTCAAGCTACATAAGCTAAACTTTAAAGAGGAAATTTACGCTAACCTGTCTTTGAAAAACTATTCAAAAACTACCTTTAACAAAGTAGCGAGGCTTTTTATGCGCTTTTACTCTCTAACATACCTATTTTTGCGCAAAGGATTTTATTTAATTCAATTTAAACATGCCTAGTAGATTATTATGTTGTTGGTTTTTTATGCAGCCTAACTTTAGCTACATCTATTTTTCATTTTACGTTTGTCTTATATTTTATTTTATCTTTTTGTGTTCTGTGATGTCAAGCTACATAAGCTAATGTTAAAAGAGGAAAGCTGCGCTAACCTTTCTTTGAAAAACTATTCGAAATCTATTTTTGAGATAATCTAGATTTAAAAGAGGAACACTACGCTAATTTTGCTTTGAAAAAACTCTCGAAAACTAACTTATTCGATAGAGATAGCACACAAATTTAAAAAATTGTATCTACTCATCCACTTCTTCTACAGCAAAGTACTGAGGCTTTTTATGCACTTTTATTCTCTAACATACCTATATTTGCGCAAAGGATTTTATTTAACTCAATGTAAACATACATAGAAGAGTATTGTTACCCGTTTGTTTTATGCAGCCTAACTTTAGTTTCATCTATACATTATATTGCGTTTACCTTATATTTTATCTTGCCTTTGTTAGTTTTGTGTTTTGTTATGTCAAGCTTCATAATCTAATCTTAAAAGGGGAAAACTGCGCTAACTTTTCTTTGAAAAAGTACTCAAAAAGGACCTAAATCGATATAGATAGCTCACAATTTTAAAAAGTTGCATATAGTCATCTTCTTCTTCAGCAAAGTATCGAGGCTTTTTATGGATTTTTACTCTAACTTTCCTATATTTGCGCAAAGGACATTATTTAATTCAACTTAAACATGCCTAGTAGATTATTATGTTGTTGGTTTTTTATGCAGTCTAAACTTTGTTACATCTATATTTTACGATTAACTTATATTTTATCTTGCCTTTTTGAGCTTTGTGTTCTGTGATGTCAAGCTACATAGTCTAAACATAAAAGAGGAAAACTACGCTAAACTTGCTTTGAAAAACTATTCAAAAACTACCTTTAACAAAGTAGCGAGGCTTTTCATGCACTTTTACTCTCTAACATACCTACATTTGCGCAAAGGATTTTATTTAATTCAATTTAAACATGCCTAGTAGATTATTATGTTGTTGGTTTTTTATGCAGCCTAACTTTAGTTTCATCTATATTATGTTTTAGGTTTATCATATATTTTATCTTTTCTTTTTGAGTTTTGAGTTTTGTGATGCCAAGCAACTTAAGCTAAACTTAAAAGTGGAATGCTACGCTAACCTTTCTTTGAAAATCTATTCATAAACTACCCTAGACAAAAGCTAGATTTAAAAGAGGAAAACTACACTATTTTTACTTTGAAAAAACTTTCGAAAACTACCTTAATCGATAGAGATAGCACACGATTTTAAAAAATTGCATATAGTCATCCACTACTTCTGCAGCAAAGTAGCGAGGCTCTTTATGCACTTTTTCTCACTAGTTTGCTTATATTTACGCAAAGGAATTCATTTAATTCAATCCAAACATATATAGAAGATTATTATGTTACGATTTTTTTTTTCTTTTATGCAGCCTAACATTTATTTCACCTACATTTTATTTTACGATTAACTTTTATATTACCTTTCCTTTTAGTGTTTTGTGTTTTGTGATGTCAAGCTACATAAGCCAAACTTTAAAGAGGAAAACTACGCTAAGCTTTCTTTGAAAAACTATTCAAAAACTACCTTAAACAAAGTAGCGAGGCTTTTTATGCACTTTTACTCTCTAACATACCTACATTTGTGCATAGGGTTTTATTAGATTCTAGTAGGTTATTACGTTGTTGTTTTTTTATGCAGTCTAACTTTAGCTTCATCTATATTTTATTTTACGTTTATCTTATATTTTATTTTGTCTTTTTGAATTTTGTGTTTTGTGATGTCAAGCTACATAAGCTAAACTTAAAAGAGGAAAGCTACGCTAACCTTTCTTTGAAAAGCTGTTCAAAAACTACCTTAGACATAATCTAGATTTAAAAGAGAAAGACTACGCTATTTTTGCTTTGAAAAATCTTTCGAAAACTACCTTAATCGATAGAGATAGCACAGGATTTTAAAAAGTTGTATCTAGTCATCCACTTCTTTCACAGCAAAGTAGCGAGGCTTTCTATGCGCTTTTACTCTCTAACATACCTATTTTTGCGCAAAGGATTTTATTTAATTCAATTTAAACATGCCTAGTAGATTATTATGTTGTTGGTTTTTTATGCTGCCTAACTTTAGCTACATCTATTTTTCATTTTACGTTTGTCTTATATTTTATTTTATCTTTTTGTGTTCTGTGATGTCAAGCTACATAAGCTAATGTTAAAAGAGGAAAGCTGCGCTAACCTTTCTTTGAAAAACTATTCGAAATCTATTTTTGAGATAATCTAGATTTAAAAGAGGAACACTACGCTAATTTTGCTTTGAAAAAACTCTCGAAAACTACCTTATTCAATAGAGATAGCACACAAATTTAAAAAATTGTATCTACTCATCCACTTCTTCTTTTTATGGATTTTTACTCTCTTATTTACCCAAATTTGCGCAAAGGACTTTACTTAATTCAACTTAAACATGTCTAGTAGATTATTAAGTTGTTTGTTTTTTATGCAGCCTAACTTTAGTTTCATTTATATTTTATTTTACGTTTATCTGATACTTTATCTTGTCTTTTTGTGTGTTGTTTTGTCAAGCTACATAAGCTAAACTTAAAAGTGGAAAAGTACGCTAACCTTTCTTTGAAAATCTATTCAAAAACTGCCTTAGACATAAGCTAGATTTAAAAGAGGAAGACTACGCTATTTATGCTTTTAAAAAACTTTCGAAAAATACCTTAATCCATTGAGGTAGTGCACGAATTTACAAAGTTGTATCTAGTCATCCACTTCTTCTATAGCAAAGTAGCGAGGCTTTTTATGCACTTTTGCGTTCTAATTTATCTCTGTTTACGCATATGGTTTTTGTTTATTTCTATGTAATGATATACAAAAGAGTATTTTGTTAAAGATTATGCTGCAGGAGCTGCGTAAAAAAACTCTGGCGACCTTTCCTTAAGAAAAAAGCAACTGAAAGACATGTGCGCCTTAGAAAATTCAAATCGCGATTCACCAAATTAAAAGACGAAAAGAACGACCTTTAAAAGCTCTCACTAGACATTTGTGTTTATGATAGGCAATGCAGTTTTTGATTTTATGCAGCCTAACATTTGTTTCATCTATATCTTATTTTACGTTTATCTTATACTTTATCTTGCCTTTTTGAGTTTAGTATTTTGTGATGTCATGCTAAATAAACTATACTTTGCTAATTTTTATTTGAAAAAATATTCAAAAACTACCTGAATTATAAGCTAGATCTAAAGGAGGAAAACTACGCTAACTTTTCTTTAAAAAAAATATTTAAAAACTACCTTAAACATAAGCTATATCCAAAAGAGGAAAACTATGCTAACTTTTCTTTAAAAAAATATTTAAAAACTACCTTAAACATAAGCTAGATCTAAAAGAGGAAAACTACGCTAACTTTTCTTTGAAAAAATACTCAAAAACTACCTTAAACATAAGCTAGATCTAAAAGAGGAAAACTACGCTAACTTTTCTTTGAAAAAATACTCAAAAACTACCTTAAACATAAGCTAGATCTAAAAGAGGAAAACTACGCTAACAATTCTTTGAAAAAATATTCAAAACTACCTTTAAAC
This sequence comes from Hydra viridissima, assembly GCF_058129835.1. Classification (NCBI taxonomy): domain Eukaryota; kingdom Metazoa; phylum Cnidaria; class Hydrozoa; order Anthoathecata; family Hydridae; genus Hydra; species Hydra viridissima. The sequence continues at coordinate 4,058 of NW_028324405.1, read as the reverse complement.
ATGATTTAGATTTAATAGATGAAAACTACGCTAACATTTCTTTGAAAAAACATTCAAAAACTACCTTTAAACATGATTTAAATTTAATAGATGAAAACTACGCTAACATTTCTTTGAAAAAACATTCAAAAACTACCTTTAAACATGATTTAAATTTAAAAAAGGAAAACTACGCTAACATTTCTTTGAAAAAATATTCAAAAAGTACCTTAATCGAAAGAGATAGCACACGAAATTAAAAAGTTGCATTTAGTCATCCGTTTCTTCTTATCAAAGTTTTCAAAAGAGTATTTTGTTAAAGATTATGCTGCAGGGGCTGTTGTAAGAAAACTCTGGTGACCTTTCTTTAAGAAAAAGCAACTAAAGTAGATGTGCGCCTAAGAAAATCCAAATTGCGATTCACTAAAATAAAAGACATATACAACAAACTTTAAAAGTGAAACTATTTTACAAGCGTATTTGGTAAAGATGAAATGTTCTTATGACATTTTAACGTTACGAAAGGGATTTTCTTCTGTTCAAATATTTATTACAATTTAAAGTGTTAAATAATGTTACAGAAACGACCTAAAACGCCTGTTGTATTATTTAAACGAACAAAATAAGATAAAAAAAAAAAGAAAAACTATCATTAAAAAAAAAAAAGTAAAAAAAGAAAAGAAATAGAAGTTGAGGAAAAATAAAAATAAGAACTTCTAACAAAGAGCTCTTCTTTTTATTTTTCAGATTTTAGATGCTTAATTCCTTGAATGAAAAAGTTGAACTGATGACCCACTACTAAGGTTGTTCCTAGCCTTCCGTTCTCAAACTAGGCCATTCTGAGAGGCTGTTTGATTAAGTACCGTTGATAGTAGTATCGCACGTAAGAGACTTCTAAAACTCTGATTATTAATTCCTTGAATGAAGAGATGACTTCATACTCACTAACGAGGTTGTTCTTAGCCATCCGTTCTTAAACTAAGCAAAACAGTGAAGTTGTTTGATTAAGTATCACAGTTTGCTGATTTGCACATGCACCATTGCCGAAACTGTGATGCTTGGTTCCTTGATTGGATTGAAGAAGCTCATCACCATGCATTTTACAAGCTGTCCGTTGTTATGTTTTGCAATTCAGTGGTTCTGTTTTGCAATTCATTTTCTGTTTGTTTAAGTATCATCGATGGTGGTGTCGTGCATGCAAACTTTCCGAAACTCTGATGCTTGTTTTTCTGAATGGAGAGATGAGCTTATACTTTAGGTGACTTTTAAAACTGCAGTAATTAGTGCCTCGAATGGAGAAACGAACTCATTCATTACAGACCAAGGTTGTTCCTGGCCATCCGTTAACATATTAGGCAACAGTACAGCGAAGCTGTTTGTTTTACAAGCTTTTGTCGTTTCGAGAAATCACTACATTAAGCATTCGATGGTGATACACGACTGATGGCCAGGTTCTGATTTTCGAATGAAAAGAAGAGTCGCATCCGACCACCGGTCGGCTTTCGACGCAAAACAGCTGTACACACTCGTCCAACGATCCAGTGACTAACTGTTGCAACGAGAAAGTTAGCTTTATTTGTCGTGCAGATTGTCCGCTTGGACGTAAAATGCTAGAAATTTGCTGAACGCTCGGTTTGCGCCGCCCAAGAGTCATTCTGTTTCTGCGTTGCCAGCGTCTGTCGGCTAAATACAACTGAAGACTCCGCGCAAGCTTTTTCACCGCAAAAGTTGTACAGAGCCACACCGAAGGCTAAAATCGACTTTAAGGTCGAAGGTTAAAATCGACCCTAGAGGTTTGAAAACGACGTCACGAAATTTTCAAGACATCATCGAAGAAAATTACGGCGGCCAGATGCAACTCTTAGTACTAACTCTACTAATCTTAGTACGTTAAGCATTCCAGTCGAGAGATCAGACGTTTTTTTCGTCACCTAAGAGACCGGCCGATGCGTTTGCGACGCTGCGGAAAGAAAGAAGATGGCAAACCACAGGGTTGTTACCGTAACAAACCTCCGTGAGTACCTCCATCTCGAGTGGCTTTTGAAGAAAACGTTCGTTTTAAACTCAAAGGGATGGTTGTTAAAGCTCACAAACGCCTGGTTAACGATTTTCTAACGGCAGACACCGTGTTTACAATGGATACAGACCGATTAACTGAGCCCAAAGCGCAAGATCTATCAGAAAACTCCTCTAGGTCGATGCAACGAGACGACTAGAACACGTGCGTCTAAAGGCATTTTACAATTGAAGGACGCCCCTCGTGGGCCCTTTAACCTTAACACTAAACTCCTGCTTGATATCCTCGTCCCCAGGTTTCCAAACCGTAACCCCAACCCCCTCTAATCCTAACCTCCTAACCCCCTTACCCTCTAACTCTCCCCCCTCAAAAAAACAAAAAACATAAAAAAGCAAACAAAACGAAAAAAAAACTTGCTTCCCTCCTCACTTTTAGCTCTAGGATGCAACACCTTTTTGCCGCCCTCCGCTAGAAGGGAGTAGGGAGTAACGAAAGCTTGACATCAAAGTAGCGTTTTGTATGAGATTTGTTTGCCAAAATTTGAGCGTTTTTAAAAAAGCCAAGACTTCGTCAGAGGGGTTTCTTCTTTTCTCCTAAAGCTATCGATCGATTAAAAAGCTCAAAGCAAAGAAATTCAAAACAAAATACAAAAACGGGAAGTTTTAGTTTCTGCACCACAAGCCAAGCACTAGTTCAAACTGGAGATAATAAAAGGAAATCGAATGATCTCACTTCTCAGACCACTGAGCTGCCATTGGTCGGCAGTCTCTTGTTTGGAGACCATTGAGCTGCCATTGGTTGGCTGTTTAATCGTTGCGATTGGTCGGCAGTTTTATCGTTGGAGACCATTGAGAGATATAAAGGAATTTTTTTTTTGAGCACAACATTAAACGTTAAATCGTTAGATGTTGTTATAAAGGCACCATTAGAATGCGATGTCCTCAAATATTTTCCTCGATATTTTAATAAGTAAACAAAAACAAAACTAAGTCTTGCAACTGGCGAAAACTTTCAATAAGCAAACAAAGCAACAACTTTCCTTTCGAGTTTTTTACATTTTAAACAAAAGACAAACAAAGAAAAAAAAAAAACAAACAAAAACAAAAACAAAAACAAAAAAACAAAACAAAAACAAAACAGAAAAGGGAGAATGAGTGAGTCGACTGATTTCGCTCAACTGTCTTAAACGAGAAGTCATAAACGTTTGCTTGTGCCAGCAAGTTGCAAATTAAGTTGTAAATGAACTGCACCGCAAAAACTTAACCACAGTTTATTAAGCATATTAAGCCTTTGCTGACATGTTAAGACATTTTAAGCCTTTGCTATTATCATGAGGCTTTTGCTCCACGAGCCAAAAAAGTACGCTAGAGTTGACAAACTGCATCGCGGTCAAAAAGTGTAATTACGCCAACACTTTTATCCGTTTTAAGCATTTCGTTTTCGCACGAACAACAATTAAAGCAGCTCGTTGAGCTTAACGACGTTCGTATTTTTTTTCGAAGCCAAAACTTCGGCTATAAGTAGAATGAAGAGGCACTTCGAAAAACAACAAAGCTGTTCGCAGTCGATAGCAACGAGCGACAACATCTCTGCGAGTCTGGCATCAAGGTAAACAGTTTTTTTACATTTTCATTGTTAGTGCCACTTTTGCGTACATTATGTATTCAAAAATTTGTTGCTGACGCTAGATTTTTCGTTTTCAATGAACAACAGTTGCAACCTCTAGCCGTTTGCTAAAACAGCTTGCTAGGACAACCAAATCAATCATATGTTGTGAAAATTTCTTTTTGTTCAACTGACTAAGGAAGATCGAGCGAACGCTTTTTTTTTTATAACTTGTTTGTATCATATTGCTATTAAGAAAACAGCGTTGTGTATACTAAACGTGACATAATTGGCAATTATCCGTAACTAAAAATAAGATAGAAATTACAAACTTGATACCATATTTTAATTACTCTAACAAAACTAGACGTCATCGCGTGAGAAAATAAATGTTCATAACACATAACCTATTTTTTTGTTTTTTTTTTCTTCTCTTTTTTCCTTTTAATCTCTTTTC
>NW_028324404.1:0-20000 GCF_058129835.1 Hydra viridissima | reverse complement strand
GACGTACCATGGACGTCTGTGTGCCCACTGGGCATATACTTTTTTTATATTATTTGTTATTATATTATTATCTATTTATTGTTTGTTAATTAATTAATTTTGTTAAATAATAGAAAAACATTTTATAAAATTACGAAGATATAAGTAACCTTACTATGAGTTCAGACAGAATAAAACGTAGAAAAATTGCTGCTGAAATAGCAAGAATAGTGAAAGAAGTATCATGCAATTAATCCGAGTTGTTGAATAATATTTTAGTGTTTAATTCTTCTAAATCATGTGTAATTGTCAAAAATACTTTGTTACCCGAGTCTTCTCCTAAAATTCCCGAAAATTAATGCTGGTTGGATGACAATATAAACTTACCTTTTAGTAACTCTATCATTAGTTTTGAAGAATCTAGTGATAACATCGAATGGAAAGCTTGTTTGCATGATGATTTTGACAGTGATGGTATTGATGGCAACAATTGCGTTACAAAAGTTAATGAAATTGTATCGGATGAATTAAGGCAATGGACGATTGCATTTAACATATCTCATAGTGCTATAAATAAAAATTTTGAAAAGAAGTTTAGTTCTAATAAAACTAAAAAACGGCGTGTATCTTGTTTAATTGAATCTCATTCATCCAATGAATTATTTTTTGCTGCTAATTAAAAATTTAGAGATGAATCAATTATTATTGCTGCCAAGAACGTTTTAAATGTTTCAAATACAGATAAAGCAACTAAATATTCAGCAGACGAAGCACTGGCTTTAATAATTGATGCAAGTCATACAAACGCTTCCTATCTATTGATTAGAAGCAGAGCCTTGGAGAAATAACATTTACCCCGCTTACAATGATGTCAGAGATGCAAAATTGAAATGTTATTCTGCAAACATAACAGTGGAGGACTATTCAGCTTCAGTTCCTTTAAAAGATTTAATAATTCATAATTTGATAAGAATGTGCAGTTCGGGAACCTGTGCAGTTAGGGATAGGGATAGGGATAGGGATAGGGATAGGGATAGGGATAGGGTTAACATCAACAAGATTTTTTTTTTTTAAAAAAATCTAGCGCATGCGTACAAAGTATTGCGCTCCGAGTAGCATATGGCTGCATAGAGCGCATTGCGCTTCAAGTAGCAACGGCCTTTTTTTATATGGCAGGTTGGTCTCCGTGAGTACGTCTTTTCTCAATTGTTTTCAACTTTTTCTTATTTCCGTTTTATCTTTCATAAATCTTCGTGATTAAGTCTTTTCCCAGTTGTTTTTAACTTTTCTTCTTTTTGCTTTATCATTTATTTGTATGAAGAGTGGACGAATCATCTTTTGTACGTCTTTTTCAATCGTTGTTTTAAATATAATTCTCCCTCCTCGCAATAGTCTCCAAGTTACGAGACCGGATATTGAGAGAATACCAGCACTATTTACAGATCTTGAAGACGCTAAAGAATTGAGTTGTTTTTTTTCTTCCTTAAAAAATAAAAAAGAAAATTGTTCTTAAAGATAAAACTTCAAGATTAATTTTCTCCTTCAACTTTGATTGGACGCCGAGCCTATGTTTGAAGAGGATACTGATTTTGTTTGTGGTGTCAGAAAAGCTGCTATCAATGACATAGGATAAGTTGAGTTAACAGATGTAAGTCTTAAAAAAACTTTTTTTTCTAATAAAAAAGATCCTGATTCCACAATTCACTTTTATAGCAAAAATCTATTAAGGTTAGTTTTGGTGTCCTATGATTTAAGTTGTCGATAAAAAACCAGCTGCATTATAGTATTTAAGAAGCCGGAACTCTAAAAAATACCATAGCTTTAACACATAAAATAAATATAAGAATGATCTTCAAAAAACGACGATGTTCAAGCTATGATGATGCTCAAAATATGGAAATAATGAGCAACGTTTCCATGACACTTAAAAAAAGTTTTGAAAATTTAAAAATTTTGTTGGTAATCAAACTGAAATTTTATTTTGAAAACAATGGGACTTTTAATCTTCATAAAAAAATTTTAAGCAGAGAAAATTATTACGGTACAGGTGAAAAATAGTATTCTAAGCGTTGTAGATCATCATGGCCTTTTCACGGCCATGATTATTCACAACGCTTTTTTTTTTAAGGAGATTAAAAGTCCCATTCTTCTCAAAATAGTTTTTTTTATTAACAACCTAAACAAAGGCCTCACCATTTTAAAATCATTTAAAATCATTTAAACAAATTTTAAAAATTTGTGCTGAAAATTAAAGCAAAACTTCTTCCCTCTTTTTTCTTTCCTTTGCAATTTAAAACAAAATCTAGAATGTCAAAATGGAAAATGGGAAAATAGCTGAATTAAACTTAGTTAAGAGATTTAAAAAACATTCCTCCGAGACCAAAAAAGTAATAAACGGGAAATAAGATGATACAAAAATTTTAACAAAAGCATTCTTAATTGCAAGAGCTAAAATAAGAATACATGCACAAATGCTGCGTAGGAACACTGTATTGTAAAATATTGGGTGTATATTTTAATCGTGTGGATTACAATGTAGCTACTGCTTAAATAATAATCATAAATTAATTAAAGGTAATTAAAGACATTCAAAATGACGTACACAAAACAACAGCAACAACAAACAAAACAATAAGAAGATTACGAGCTTACCGTTCAGCTAAATCCTGTTTAGTTAAGTTGCAATAAATATTTCCTAAACGCAGCCTTAGATAGTATTTGTATTTTACCTTCCGCTAAATGACAGTTGATGTGTTGTGAGTGTTAATACATCCAGTCAACCTTAAGTATCTTTCCTCTTTTTTTTTTTGCTGATCTTTAGAAGAAGTTTAGTAGACTAATGTTTAGTAATTTTAAATGCAACTAACGTTTATTTATCAATTAACTGGTAATGAAAAAGAAATCGAAAACGAAATCTAAAGAAACGAATTCTCTTCTTAAAAGGCCTAATGAAACACTATTTTTTAGTATTAGGCTGAATAAATTGGTGTTAAAATATCATCTAACTTGTGATGGTTGTTAATAAGTTGTTTTCGAAGAAGATGCTGTGAGATTTTTAGTAAGATTTTTAGGAAAACTTATTCAATCAACCAAAAAAGCCTAAAAGTCTTCATTTCAACCAAAAATCCTCTTCAAACTAATCATTCTAATTCAAAATAATTTTTTTATTTAAATAATCTTTACTATTGTTTGTATTTGACTTTAAATCGCTCTAGTATTTGTGTTGTCTTATTGTCACGTGTAGCTTTACATCATATCTAATGAAAGTATTCCTTCAAAAAGTAAATGAATTCCATTTTTATTTTAACTCTTAAGAAAGATGTATTCAATATTTATTATTTGGATTTACTTAAAGTTGTTTTTAGCTTCGTGTTATTAATATTATTTCAGGTTGAAAAATTTCAAAGTAGTTTTACATGCATTTTCCACCAAGTTTGAAATTTTGGAACCGCTTTTAATTGTTATATTGCAAAGCTCTGATTAACCTCTTAAATCTCAGGTATCTAAATAGAAATACTGAAGTATATGTAAATATTCCAGTTGATCATCAGCATGACCATACTTACTCTAGGATGGTTGTTATTTACTGTCGATAAGCAACGAAATAAAACTGCTCATTTTTTAATTAAAATTTTTTATTCAAAATCTTTCTAATTAAGTATCCTACATATGAAACACTATGATACATATGCAACACTATGATACATATGCAACATATCATACAATATATATATATATATATATATATATATATATATATATATATATATATATATATATATATATATATATATATATTATACAATATTGATATATCCTACAAATCAAGTTGTTAAATTAAGATCATCACGAGCTTGCGACCTCATTGTCATCTCCAGTCGGAATTTCGTCATCAGGATGAGTTTGAAGAAAATAGTTTCTTCTTCTTTTCGTTTGTTTTTCTTCTTTTGTTCCGCTGTTCATTTCAAAAATGCTAAATAACAATATTTAAATGCTAAATGATAAAAACCCTATATAATAAAAATGCTATATACTTTAACAAATAAAAACTAAAAAAATCAAAAGTAATCACTTACACAAGAGTTAATAAACGCAACTTTGTAAAAAATTTGTCGAAGTAATTAAAAGTGGTACACGTTCTAACAACTTTTTAAAAACCCTAATGTAATTTAAATTGCTTTTAATTGACTGAAAGTTTTGGTTACTTAGAATTTTTATCAATATGACAACAGTCAATGCAATAAGTGTGGGTTTGTTGTTTTGGAACCCGGAACATGGAAAAGAGTTTATTTTGTAAATTTAATAAGCAGCCTCCTAAACATTACATTTTAAAAAAAGCCAACTTGGTGACAAAGTTACAACAATGACGTATTTACATACAATTTAAAAATTAACATTAAGTAGACTTACTAAATTGTCGTACTGCACAACAATTGTTAAGACAGGTAAGACGTTTTTTTTTAAGCTGATAATTTGCTGTAACACGCTGATGACTAAAACCAGTTTTGTCTATATACACATCATATGATTGCATGTGATCAATTCAAATCTAATGCAAGATACACAATTGTATGTCTTCAAAATTAAAACATCTTTTTTACGGTAACGAAGGTAGAAAATATAAAAAACGTCTCAAAAGAAGTACGAAACAAAGTCTAAGGAAAACCTTTATCCACGCTGTAAAGGTTTTTAAGATAATCGCAAAATTTACTTAATTAAAATTAAATAAATATTAACTTTCTTACTGAGGCTAGATGACCACGTTTACGAAGAGCCAAGGACCACGGAGACGTTGCTTACAAACAATAAATGTTCAATTTGCTTTAATACATTTTTGTTGCTAAGATGCGGTTTACTGTTTACTTTGATTAAAACAAAAGATTTATCTGAACCTGCTTTTTTAATTTACTTTTTGTGTAACAACCAAATCAAAATGCGTATAGTAGTTTCATTATGTGCGTCATTTGAAATTTTGAATTGTCATTTATTAGCCATCGTTATAGGAATATACAACCCTGATAAGTAAGTTTCTGCAAAATTTTTTTTTTCTGTACAGTTCGCAATGAAAACGTTGATTGCACAAAAAATGCAGAAAGGAAATATTTGAGAATTAACTTTCTTTTTTATTCTCAATTGCAATTACATTTTGTAATTGTGAAAGTAGCAAATTTCGAGAAATTTGCAATTTTTAAAATTACAAAAACTGTGTTCGGTATTGGGCTGAATTTCGGAGAATTTGAACCCAATACCGAACCATTTTCCAACACAGTTCATTCGAAAGTCTCCTTGTTCTAACAATCTTTTCCAAAAAAAGTTATTTCATTTTAAAGGAGCAAAGATAAAGCATTACAAAACGCCAGAAACATTATAGAAATGGATCCTTTTTATTTTTTTGATGAGGCCATTATGCTTGTCTGGGTTCAAAAACTCGTAATCATAAATAAAAGTAATTTAATTATAGAACATTTAGTAATATAAAATCTGATATTTGAACAATTTGAGCCGACCGATTTGAACGTAATCTACTTGAATGTTTTTTAACAATTTTCATTGCGTCGTGGTAAAAAAGCCTAAAATGTGTTATAAACTTTCATTGCGTCGTGGTAAAAAAGCCTAAAATGTGTTATAAACTTTCATTGCGTCGTGGTAAAAAAGCCTAAAATGTGTTATAAACTTTCATTTAGAAATTACAGCTGACCAGCTGAAAAAAAAAACGAGAATGCACAAATAGAAATTGCTTCGAAATATGTTATAATTCTCAGCACTGCATTTTTATCTGTTTATCATTTTATCAGCACTGCATTTTTATCTGTTTGAAACTTTTTGTTTTTTTAAGATTTCAGGCAGAGAAACATTATTAATACTGTATGTCTTACGAAACATGCACGTATAAAGCCACATTAATAAAACTCATAAATGTGCTAATTCGTGTAAAATTTACACTACAAAATATTTATCACTGTTTATTGCTAAGAATAAGTCTAAGTTGCAGCTTTTTATTGATTTTGCAGACAGTATAAAGCTCATGCATTACTTTGATTGCACGCTTGGCACACTGATTGCATCGTGGTATCTCAATTACAGATGGATCCTGCTTTATGTGATTTTTCAATGAATGCAATCCTTTTTCTTATGGGTGCAATATTTCTGACAAGTCATTTTCATTGTGCATTTGGTTAGTAAACTAATAGTCTGTCCAGCTTTACGAAATGAATCTGCATACCTTCCCCAAACTTGCTCTTCTTGTTGGTATGAAATTAAATGCAAGAATGGCTAGATTGGCTCTTGAATCTCATTTTGTAATTATGATGTTGAGGATTTCCTGAAAATTAATCTATGGGATATGTCCATTTTCTTCAAAGAATTTAAACACTCTCATTATATGATACAAAAATGTCATCTCTCCCGTCTGATTTATCAAAAATTTGTTCTGTTCTATTCACAAACTTTATGTTCCTCATACTTCTTTAAATTTTAAGTTACAAATGAATAATCTATTTTCGGCAACTTGGTGCTACCATCTAGTTTTTCATCCATTCACCAAATGGAGAATTCTGTCTAGAACGTGGTGCTGATAAATTGCGATTTGTTGATATCCTTCTCAGAGAAAATTTTGTCCAGTTGGGCAACTTCTCCATCTTTTTTCCCTTCGTTAACATTGGTTGCATCAGCAATATTCATCTTAGTTGATCTCCAAAAGCTGTATTCATCAAAAACTGTTGTAATTCCTACTGTAATAGTTTTAGCTTTACCATCTCTTAAATGCAATGCGTCTAAGTTCACTCTTGTTCTTAAGTACAGCAATCTAATATTCACTTACCATCAAAATGAAAAGAGCAGTATTCCATAACTTCTCAATTGTTTCAGCCATAATTTTAGCAGCTTTTTTGAATGTTGACTTGAAAATTTCTGCTTGACTTGTAGTTGAAAAATGAATGCAATCATGTGACAGTTAATAAAAAAATTTGAAAATTTTTTTCTGAGATGTTTATTTTTACCTATATATTTTAACAAAAATACATGGTATCGTAGTTTTTTTCAAAAAAAAAATTTTTTTTTGTATTTAGATTTAAAAAAATTTTAGCATTTGATAATAGTTTCATCTGATTGGATGAAATTTCAAAAGCAAAGAAATTCAGTTTTCTTCCATTTATCAAGTGAAGAACAGCTTTCTGCAAATTTACTTTTAAAAAGTTTGTTTGAACGTCTTCCAGGTTTGAACGTCTTCTTTGGTTCTTTGGTTCTTTTGGCTTATGAAAGCACACCAAACTTTTTGAACAGTTAGCAATGTGTTCTGTTAATCTTCCTCATTATTTTATCAGTAAATAAATTGCTGCATCATTCCAACAGATCTTTCTGAATGATCATTTACTACAATTTAAGATTTGGCATAATTATGAAAGCTTTTAAAAGCAGGTTGAGTAAATCAATACTCAGGGGGAAGCCAATCTTTTATCCTTTGTTCCTCTAATCCAATTCTATCAAACATAAGATATGAAAATTCATCAACCAACAGATTTCAACCAACAAATTCACTAATTTCGTTTCCCATTTTTGTTTTATCTTTTATATCTATTTTTGATTTGTTTTTAGTATTGTACCATGTAGAAATCTGCATTTTAAAAGTTAGAACTGCTTTTGCAAGATTTTTAAATGACATATCATCATCCGACAAAGCAAGAGGAATTATTGTTGAATCTAAATACCAACTATGTTTGTAAAGAGATTTTAAAATTGCATCAAAAGCATCTGGTTTGGTACAGTTGCTGTGCAGTTGCATTTGGTGTATTGCTTTTAAATCAAGAAAGGAAACTTCACTTGCAAATCTAACTCAATCAGGAGCTGATCTGACAGATTTCAAATGTAGACTGGCTACATTTGAAATCTGTCAGATCAGCTCCTGATTAAAGATATTGAGTTATATTGAGTTATATATATATATATATATATATATATATATATATATATATATATATATATATATATATATATATATACAGGGCCGCCGAGAGCCTTCAAGCCGTCCGGGACAAAACCTTTTTTGGCGCCCTTATAGATTTCGCTTCATATATATACTTAGCATAGAAGAAAAAAAGTACATTATGCCTTTATAGCTACTTTAACTTTATTTCATTTTTTGCTAACTAACCGCAACATAAACAATTCCTAACTTAAAAAAAAGTTTTGAGCTTTTTTTGAGGCAAAATTATAAATTACTTCATCATATGACAATGATTTCGCGAGATCATTTTCAATGGACAAGATCATAAGATTTGAAAGTCGCTCTTGTCCCATGGTGGCTCTAAAATGGTTTTTTATAATCTTAAGTCTACTAAAAGATCTTTCACCCTCTGCAACGGATATTGGCGTTGTGTGAAAAATGATTAATTTCGAAAATATTCGTAAATTGCTTCGAAAATAATATATATATATATATATATATATATATATATATATATATATATATATATATATATATATATATATATATATATATATATATATATATATATATATATATATATATATATATATATATATATATATATATATATATATATATATATATATATATATATATATATATATATATATATATATATTTCTACTAAATCACCTTCAAACCAACGTAATTCTTGGAGCATTTGTTTATTTTTTTCACATTCTTTTACCCTTTTGGAAGCCAATGCCCTATTTTGGGCACCAGAAAGTTTTTTACGATTCATTATTAACAGTTACTGTAAATAACCGTACGCATCAATAAAATAATAGCATTGTCAACTACGCAAACTCATCAAAAAATTATAAACTCAATCTCAAAAAGCTAATGTCATAAATCAATATTTCAATAGTTAAATATAAATCTTAAACATGAATTACCATAAATAAGTTGATCGTAAAGAGTTGAAAAATATTTACTATTCCTTTCTAAATTCTGAATAGAATTATTTCTAAATTGTATTCACAGTTTGTTATATTTTACTTTGGCATCTGGCGCCCCATCGACATCTGCCGCCAGGGACAAACTGTCCCTTTGGCCCCCCCCTCTCGGCGTCCCTATATATATATATATATATATATATATATATACACACACACACACACACACACACACACACACACACACACACACACACACACACACACACACACACACACACACACACACACACACACACACACACACACACACACACACACAAATATATAAACACAATATATAAACACAATAATCAATGGAAACAATTGCTAAAGCTGTGGATGATTTTCCTATGAGGTTAAAAAAGTGCATCCAGGTAGAGAGAGGACATTTTGAGAATATGTAAATAACTATGTCTGACGAACTGTGTACATACATTCATAACCTGTTTTTCAAATGAAATATACTGTGTTGTAAATAAAATACTGTGTTTTGCGAAATGGCCCCGAACTTTTTACGCACCCTGTCCTTGTTTCCTCTTGCATAGATGAACAAAAAACTCGTTCCAAATCATCAATCCAATGGACTTTCTGCCGTTGGTTAATCGTCCAAATTTTGAATTTGGGACTCGAAGCCAGTTTTTTGTTTTTATTTCATTAGCGTAACAGTGGTAATTTCATTTCAATTTGGCTAGTTAACCTACGTTTATTGAAGCGTCTTTCAAAAGTTGTAACACTTAAGGGGTTATTTCGACAAAGCATTAACTCTACTATGAGTTCTCGTGCATTCAATCTTCTATTTCACATGCTCTGTCGAATTAGTATATTATCTTTTCATTTTGTGGCAACACAAGTTCTTCCGGTGCTTTTTTTACTTTGTAGTTTTTAGATTCTTTATGTATTTCAGATTAATCTGCACAACTCTAGAACACTCTGTGAAATATTTCTTTAAAAATATACAATCTTCATATAGTATTAATATATGAGGGGGAGGTAAAAAGTACACTTTCGATCAACCAATGGCTAATGAGAAATATTTTTTTTCCAGAATTATGGTTGGTATTTATAACCACGTAGAGTCAGAAACTATCAAACCTTTTGATCAAGTACTGAATTACGTAATGATTGTGTTTTCAATCAAAAATCCCATTGAAGTAATTTAGAAACCAAAAGTTGTGCTTTGTAATAAGATCCAGGTCCCTAACTAGGTTATATAACTTAATTTGATTAATAAAGTAGGGTTCCTTTGTTTAAAGTGTTTCATACTCTATACTGGTATTTGACTGCATGTGAATTGGACCAGTTTTTCATCAAAATCCCAATTTAAAACACAGAAGAAAAAGATTTGGATAATGAATCTTTGTATTTTGTAATTCTTTTGATAAAAAAATCTTAGGATTATAAAAAAGTATCAATTGGCCACGTGACTCTTCGGTTTATGGCGAATATTTTTAATCCCTAAAGAAATTTAAGGTGGGCTGCCATTTAACCATTTTTTTTTAATTGTTGACATAAAAAATATAGCATAAATAAGGCGCTAAAAATTAAGATTTCGCATCCAAAATAAATCCTTTCTTTATAGCTAGTGTAAATTCACCACAGAAGTAATAGAAATTATTAAAACAGTTTTTATAGCATTTTCTAAATATTAAAATATATATTTATTATAAATAAACATTAACACTTCATGTTTCGTTTAAAAAAATTAAAAATTAAGATAAAAAAGTCTCTATAATATTCAAATGAATATAAAGGCAAAATCTTTTGGCAAATATTTGGATATCTTTATCTAACAGTCCTCCGTTTATAGTAACAGGAGGTAAAAAATTTGACGCAAGCGAGCTATTAAGATATCATCAAAAACTAAACTTCTTGCAAAAGTTCTGAATTATTTTTAAAACTATCATTACTTTACAATCATCCAGGAAAATTTCCTGATATAGTTTTATTGTTCATTTCACGCTTTTATTTTTGTTTGCTATTTCTAATCGTCAAAGCACTATTTCAGATTGTTATTTTTTTTTAATGGTATTTTCTTAATGTAGCACAGTGGGCCAGAATGCAGTTTTACTGGACAAAATTCGTAACTAATTTAATATTAGAGCTATATTCACTAAAATTAGTATGAGTACTAATATGATGTCTGCGCTTTTTATGAAGGTAATATTTTTTTATTTCGTTGCTATGGATACCTTTATTTTGCTTAGCAACAACCTACTTTTGTTATCTGCAGATATTTTATAAGTGCTATATTCACTAAATTTGGCATGAGTACCAATATGAGATCATACTTCTTACAAAAGTGATAATTTTTTAAATTTAGTTGTTATGGATACTTATATTGCTTAGTTACCGGATACTTTCCTTAGTTACAAAGTGGTAAATTGATATTTGAATATTTTATCGGATTTTTGACCCACCTATATTGAATAACAATTGAGTATTTAGGTAAATAATGTTTTAGGAATAATAAAAGCAAAAAGTAGTGCAAGAAAACATTATCAATTTTAAATTACATCAAAAAATTATAAAACAATAATATCGTTTGAAGATTGTTTAAGTAACTGTAAAACATCTGAAGGAAATGCTTTATGATTTTTTTGGTGTGATGTTGATTTACGCAGTGATGAAATAACAGGATCACTGGAAGCTAGGAGTCTATTGATAAGATCAGTATTTGTTGCTTTTCTGGATGTTTTTCGGCTGAAATTTTTGCGATAAGATTTGAAGTCTTTATTTCTAGCCTCTTGAGCTTCCTCTGATATAAGTCCGATGGTTAATGTAAGGCTTTTAATTATGTCATGTCAATGTATCAATACTTTGGGAACTGATTGAGCCATGTAAAACCATGGATAAAGGGACACATATGGTCTAAAAGTGTCAAAACAATAATCCTTGAATTTTAAGCAGTCTATTTCATATCCTGAAGAGAGCGTTACTAAGATAATGCAAAATCTAAATATAAGGTTTTGATCAATACCCAGAATTTCAGCTGTTTGTTAATATGCTGCAAAAGCACGCCTTGAGCTATTGCCATCATCGCTTGTTCCAGAACCAACACTTTTAGGGAAATCAACAACAAGTCCCATTTTGTTCATAAAATCAGTCTGAATCTTTCGTTTAGCTACAGATGTCTTTTCTTTGTGTTCTTTAGATCTTGCTTGCCACTTTCTTGTTTCTTTTTTATATGCAATGTGAAATACCATCTCAAAAAATCCAATCCATGCATGAAGACTGGAAAGACAATATTTGAACTCTCTGTTAAATTAACCTCTTAAGAGGTTAATTTAATCTCTGTTAAATTAACCTCATAAGAATTATGAATCTCATTTTAATACATACCCCCAATATTGTGTACTTAACGCAATTAAAATACTGTTCAAACAACGTTAATGCAAAAGTGAGTTGTTGCTATGCAAAATTTAGTACCATAGCAACCAAGTTAAAACATACATAAAATCTGAACGGGGATTTAAGTGGACGAACAATCAATTAAAACTCGATTGAAGCATCATATAGCTCAAATAAATATAAGACAACACATGGGAAATTGTGGTAATTATTAGTTATTGTGCGGCAAAAAATAAGTTTCTTAAGAAATTTTTTTTTTTAATCTGTGGATTTCAAAGTATAACTGATATAACATGCTATGACAAATTTATTTCACACATTTGGTTTTTCTTATCTCTGAATACTCTAAAATAACATGTACTAGTTTTTTGTTTCAAAAACGTAGATGTAATTGAAATATAACACAACGTTGATGTCACCGTTAATTACTTATTTATAATTTTTTTTTTTTTTTTTTTTTTATCTCAGTATTCAAATGCTTAGAGTCCTGGTAACTAAGGGATTTAATATAAATAAATTATCAATAAATTTCTCCTAATATATGTAGATACTAAAATTAAATAGGTTTTTAAGATTAGACAACTAAAATTTTTCCCATTTTGTCCACCTACTGGCCCACTGTGTGTAGGTATGTGCGTATCTGCGATTTACGGCACCGATTTTAAAGTTAAAATCTGTGACCATCTTTTCACCGCGTGCTCGAGGTAGGTGTCGTAAGGATGGATTTTTCTCGTCTTTTTTTTAGAATTTTATATTGACTTAGATAATATTTTAAAAGTAGAGTGTTGTAAGTTTATTGCAATTTGTTTTTTTTTTTGCAGTTACTAACGTTTTTAGTGATTTCATTGCTATTGAAAACTTCATTCCTGTTCTGGAGGTGAATTGACATTGAAGGGATGATGGGTTTTTTTCTAACTTTTGAATCAATTTTCTATATCTATTTTTTATGTACCTGCCAAATTTTATTAAAAAATAATGACACGCTCATATTCTATTTTTGCACGCAGTAAAGGTACCAAATATTCTTCTGTTGGAGAGGTTGGGGGGATTCAAGATTATGAACATTTTGTACTTTTTTATTCATTAAAAAATTGTTTTTTTAGAAAAATGAAACTTTATTTAAAATATTGGTGATTTTTTTAAAGTATTCAAAACATGATTTAGGGCCTGTTTATATGGAAAGCGGGCTGGCTCGACAAACGAGCCAGCCCGTTTGCCGAGATCTCGACGTCGTCCTTATTTCAACTTAATTTTATTTTGCGTTTATATGAATAAACGAACTAGCCCGAATCGCTATCCGGCCAGCTCGTTTATTCATATAAACGCAAAATAAAATTAAGTTAAAATATTGATGACGTCGATATCTCGGCAAACGGGCTGGCTCGTTTGCCGAGCCAGCCCGCTTTCCATATAAACAGCCCCTCACACACAAAAACACAAAAAAAAACCATATTCTGTTATTAGTTGAATAAAAATATAATCGAGGCAAAGTAATGCGTTAAAAACTAAACAATGAAGTTCAATTATAAAACCACCGTAAGCCGAACGCTAATTTTTTAAGTTGGTTGCAGTTTTCTTAAGCATTCCTTATAATGAATTTTTGTCACTTAAATGGGCATAACTTTTAGTAGAATCATTAGTTTTTTATGAAATTTTCACCATCGTTATACTGATTGAAAGCTCTTTACAATGATGTAAAATAATTAAATAGCTGAATAGTTTAAAAATTTTGCACACATACCTACTTAATGGGATTATCCCGGGTGGATTTTTTTTTGTTAAAATCCATACAAAAGTTGCACCAAAACATCTAGTGATAGAACTACTAACCAAAATATCAATTTCTCATTTTCTCCCAAAAATTTTCATTGATACCGGTATCTACATAAAAAACAAAATCAAACCGCAAAAACTACAAAAATAGTAAAGTTTTTGTTTGCTTTTTGAAGTTTTATTGATTTGTTGTTCAAAAATCAAAACAACAAGTTAAGAACTCTTTTTATGACGTTTTTATGACGTTTAAGTTCGAAAAATAGGTGACAATTAAATAGCAAACCTAAAGTTGACCTTTAGTCTCTGCTAATCACATGTGCAAAATTACAAAAGCTCTATTCTTTCTTTAGTTTTAAACTGTATCGTCTTTTTAAGTATGGTAAGCCAGCAACTGAAGACTGATTGCCAAAAAAAGTCCAACAGTTAACTGACGTCTAAGCTATACAATAATTACCAATTGATTTTTTAAAATTTAACTTAGATAATCATTTTTGTAGGTTTTAAGTTCTTTCTTCAAAAGTTGTCTAAAGTTGTGTTGCTGAACCTGTTTGCTAATATAAATTGTAAAATATATTTTTTATCGATTGTATTGTTAACAAATATTGCCATTAATAATTATAAAGGTTAATTTTATACTTTACTTAAAACTTTTAAAAATTGGCTCATTGAAAAGATCTCCTTGTCTTTGAAGACTAATTACTTACTGGATTCACCAATATTTTTTCATTAACTATTCATCAACTTTTCTGTTTACGTATTGTTGTAAAGATTTTTTCTTTTAAATTCAAAATAAACACAGTAAATTTTGTTGTAACAATAATTAGAGGACAAAAAAGAAACATTCTTTAATGACAAGATTCCCTTTTTTCTACTTTCTTTCTTTCTTACTTTTGCAACCAAATTCCAAAAATGGGATCACATTTTACATATTATAACTAGCTATTGTAGCTAAAGAACACCTTTCTAAAAAATTATTTACAAAGAACACCTTTTTGAAAAATTATTCATAAAGGAACTTAGTATTTAATGATTGCTTCCTTTTACTGTGTTAAATCCGACAGGTTTAAACAAGATATTTCTGAATTAAGATTTTGTTTCCTTATGTATTTGAAGTTGAAAAACAAACATACAACATGTTTTTTCACTTCCTTTTGTCATTTCAAAACAATATAAATTAGAGCTCTGCATTACGAACGGTAAGTTTGAAGTAATTTTTTTTATTAATAGGTAAAAATTACGAAGTTAATCGTAATTTTCATGTACTTCTCTCGTTAGTTCACATTTAAATTCGTAAACACTCTAATTTTTGAAAAAAATTTACAGATGCCTCGTCAAATATGAATCAGATGAAAGTTTCGTCTCCTTCCTCGCAAATAAAAATTAATTGAAATTTGTCGCATAATTTAATTACTTTTTTTTTGCGTGGGTGGGAACCAATTTATCACTTAATTGTAATTTTTTTACATAACTTGTGTTGTGTGTTGCAAATTTGGTACAGAACGCTAAATTTAAGTGAGCAAGATGTTATCGTGGAAACCGAATTAAGTTTGTCTAAAGGCCATCGTTTCCAACCTTATAAAGAACTATTTAAAAGTTTCTTCCCTCTATCATTACTGTAGATTATATTTTGATAATAATTAGATATTATCAAGATATAATCTTCAGTCTCGTGTGATATATTTAGCTTCTAGGTATCTAGAATCATTGAATGAAAGACTGGTATATAATTCCATAATATGTAAAAGATTTTCTGAAATGGTATGTTTGCTTATTACTACACCTTATAAGTAAAATATTCTCAGAAGCAGATCGACTATCTTATTCTTGTTGGTGTGTTTTTTTTGTTGGTGTGCTTTTTAGTTTGTTTGTTTTTTTAACTTTTTTTTTTTTTTATTGACTTAACATAATTTTTTATGTATTTTTAAAATATTATTTCATTAATAACAAATTATTTCCATTGTGCTGTATGCTTAGTAAATAAGTCATAAAGAAGGATAATAGTTTAACAATTCAGTATATAATTTTGATTATTTTACTCTAGATATAATACTATATAGATTTAATATGATTTTTTAAGTAACTTGAACAAAACAGAATAATTTTTTATGCTTCTTTGCTTAAAAAATATATCTGTTTTACTTAAGTGACTTAAAAAATCATATTTTGTATAATATTTGTATGTTGCTATGTTTTGTTGTAAATAATATATATTTCTATTTAGTTATGATATAGTTTTAAGTAAATATTTGTAAAAAGCTTATGTGAATTTCTGATTTTAAAACCTATTGTGGATATACATTTTCAAAACTGTAAAAGATAAAGTAAATACCATTTTTAAATAATGAATATTTGTACATGTAGTTTTTCATTTAATTGTATAGTAATTATGTAGTAATTGTATAGTAATTGTATACTAATTTCATTTAATTGTATAGTAATTAGTAGTTTTTTTCTCTAATCCAAAAATTTTTATTTTTGTATTAAGATATTCTTAACATATAAAAAAAACTTTACACATTTAATTCTAAAATTTATTTTATGTTTAGATATATCCTAAAATGACTTCCTATGAAGAAAATGTTGACCAAAGAGAAGTTGTTTATGCTAAAAAAAGGCAAAAGGAAGGGAATGATAAATTTGCCAAATTAATGACACCGTATGCCTTTTTTCTCCAAGTCCAATATATATATATATATATATATATATATATATATATATATATATATATATATATATATATATATATATATATATATATATATATATATATATATATATATATATATATATATATTAGACATGTCCAAAAAACAACTTTTTTAAAAAATGTCTGAGCACAGCTGCTAAATATGTTCTATGTAATAAATTAATACTAAATTTAAAAAATTTTTGAATAAAAAAAATTTTTAGGGGTCGCTCAAGACCCTTAAATATCAGACGAGTCCCTAATATTTTGAAAAAAAAAGTTTTTTAAAACCATATCATGTTGGGTCTCAAAAGAAGTGAAATTTTATAAAAATTTCAAAAATAATAAAAAAAGTTTATAAAAAACACAAATTAAAAAGTTTATTAAAAAAAACTTTAAAAATATGCACTTTTTTATTTTTTGTTAAAAAACGATAGTTTTTAATTCATAAAATTTGAACTGGTAATTTTTATATAAAATAGTTAATATTTTTGAAATTTTTATAAAATTTCACTTCTTTTGAGACCCAACATGATATGGTTTTAAAAAACTTTTTTTTTCAAAATATTAGGGACTTGTCTGATGTTTAAGGGTCTTGAGCAACCCCTAAAAATTTTTTTTATTCAAAAATTTTTTAAATTTAGTATTAATTTATTACAAAGAACACATTTAGCGGCTGTGCTCAGACATTTTTAAAAAAAGTTGTTTTTTGGACATGTCTAATATATATGTATGTATCTATGTATCTATGTATGTATCTATGTATCTATGTATCTATGTATCTATGTATGTATCTATGTATCTATGTATGTATGTATGTATGTATCTATCTATCTATCTATCTATCTATCTATCTATCTATCTATCTATGTATGTATGTATCTATGTATGTATGTATGTATGTATGTATGTATGTATGTATGTATGTATGTATGTATGTATGTATGTATGTATGTATGTATGTATGTATGTATGTATGTATGTATGTATAAAAATGTTTTAATACAAAGCTACTGTAGATAAAAACCATGTTTTGATCAAGATTTTGATTAGAATTAAACATTTTTAACAAAATTCTATATACTATTATACAAACAGTTAAAAATAAACAAAAACTGTAAGCAATCCTATCTTTAAAGATCTTAATTCTTCAAATACTTTTAACAACCTTTAAAGATTTTTACATCTTTAAATTATAGAAGAGTTAAGTATTTGGTAAAATTTTTGAGCTAATTATCCTTTTTTTAATTCTAGGTATGCAAGCTTTCTTGTTAAGTATCCTTTCGTAGTTGTCATATGTTTAGTGATAATTGTGGTTATAACAGATCTGCTCAGTGTTTTGAAAGTGCTTGGTGCAAAAGACTTCCCTAATTTTGAAGAGCCAACAAAGGTGTGTATAGTAATGTAAAGATGTATATTAAATGTTTATAAGATTTATTGAGGGACTTTTAGTATTGTTAACCTGTTTATACAGCAAATTACAAAAATGCTCTCAAAATTTTGATCTCATGATATGTGAAGTTCTTATCTGGATTTAAACCTAATACTGTTATCAAATTTTATTAACACCTGATTTTTGATATTTTATTTGTTAGAAAATAAGTGTATGTAAAGGTCTGATATTTTATTTAGGAAGATTTCCAATTTTATGTTGTTATTTAAAATTTAGGGCTTTGAACCTCGTGGTACAACATTGTCATCACGATACAAATCTTTGCAAAATATTTTGTATCAGAAAGAAATATTGACTGGAAATGCATCTCACAGACATATAAGAAGCACTGAGTTGATTTCTTTTGACTTTTTAGACACTTACATTGCTGGCTGTGTGCTTGTTTTTGAACAAAAAGACAAAAAAGATTTGTTTGCATATATGCAAAGTATATGCAAGCTACACAAAGAGATTTTGTTAGACTTTCCTGGTTATCATCAATACTTTAGAAGAGATGTTATGAGCCACCATATTCCTAACTATATTGCTCAGTTTTACAATAAAACTGATTGCTTTAGCATCAATGAAACTGATGTTCATAATTTTAAAAACTTACTTATTGAGTGCATCCCTTTTTATAAAAACAATACAATAACTAACTGCAAAGATAGTGATACAAATTGTAGAGAATATTCTTGGTCAAACTGTTTTAAGCATGAATCAATATCATCTCAACAAGTGGCACTGATGTTTTATAATGTTTTCTTTTATTTAGTTGAAAAGGCTTGGGTGGATAATCCTATTCAGCCATTAACAGCAACTATTAGTGTTAATCCCAATTCCTTTTGGAATAGTGTCATTCAGAAAAATTTCTTTAAACCACTTTATGAGAAGTATCTGACCGACCTTTCAAAGACAAGTCGTTATGGTGTTCACATTAGCAGCTTTGAATTTTTTGATTTTAAGAACTATATGTTTCAGTCCGCTATAGTAACTCAGTCTGCATTAATTATCACTGCTATCTTGGTTGTAATTTTTTTTTTATGGTACTATAGTGGATCATTTTTTATTAGCATAATGACTCTCACCTGTATTTTAGTTTCAATTACAGTTTCTTATTTTGTTTACGGGAGAGTATTTAACTTAGATTTCTTTCCATTTTTAAACATGGTGACTCTGATTTTTCTTGTTGGTGTGGGAGCAGATGATGCTTTTGTTTATATGGGAGTTTGGGAAGAGGCTAAACAGTGGTATGTATTAAAAAGTTGTGAATATTATCATGAGTATTTAATCATATGGACTATACATGCTTTGAGACATGCCATCCTGCCAATGTTTGTTACATCATTCACTACAGCTGCAGCCTTTTATGCTAATATTTTCTCTCACATAACTTCAATAAAGTGCTTTGGTCTATATGCTGGGACAGCAATTATTGTAAATTATTTGCTAATGATTACTTTTTTTCCAGTTGTTGTGATTTTGCATGAAAAATATATCAAAAATTTCATGGCTAATTTTTGGCCATGCTGTTGTTCTACTGACTTTATTGTAGGTAAACCTCAGGTAACAAATGGTAACACTTCAAAATTTAAAGCATTGGTCTTGTCTCTATCGAATTTTGTGTTTAACCAGTTCATTCCCAGTATATTGCGAAGATTTAAATTTTTTTGGGTCATATTTTTTGTTCTTCTTGGTATTGGTGGGCTTATAATAACATTTTTCAAACCAGGACTCCAATTACCTTCTTCTCAAGAGTTCCAGATGTTTGGTAGTGGGACTTCAATAGAGCAGTACACTTTGAAAGACAAAAAGAGATTTGCATTTAATAAGGGTAGTTACCAAATGGAAGCAACTTTT
>NW_028324403.1:17500-24049 GCF_058129835.1 Hydra viridissima | reverse complement strand
AGCATGTTAGTGTTTTTGAGTCAAATATACCCAAGGGTTCCTTCTAACCTCAAAGATTGGGAAAAAACTTGCGAAGAAGAGCCATATGAATTGTGAAAAAGAGCCATATGAGCCAAATGTCACACCAACAACTGAGAAGACATAGCAACAGGGAAAATCACAAAGTCAAACTAAAACTAGAAAAAGTGGTGCACCTGACAAGATTTTTCCGACAAAATCAGATACTCAAACTAGTCCTGAACCTAAAGAGCAACAGTAGCTACAGCAAGATACTCAAGAGAATCAAAGGACTCCAGCTCAGCAAGAAGGGTATAAAGGGACTCAAGCTGAAGACCAAACGCAGTGTCTCTTTGTTTTTTCCAATGACACCCCAACAAAGACCATGTTTTAGCAAAAGAGCAAAATAAAGTAATTTAATGATGTCTAAAAGGAAGGGGAATGAGAAAAAGAAGAACAGAGCATCTGATAAATTTTTTTTTCAATAACATGTTTGATTAAAACTGTAAATGTAAAATTTAGTAATAGAAATACAAAAAACAA
The DNA here is from genome assembly GCF_058129835.1 of Hydra viridissima. Classification (NCBI taxonomy): domain Eukaryota; kingdom Metazoa; phylum Cnidaria; class Hydrozoa; order Anthoathecata; family Hydridae; genus Hydra; species Hydra viridissima. The sequence continues at coordinate 23,509 of NW_028324403.1, read as the reverse complement.
TTTAAAAAATGTTTGCTTAGATTTAAGGTAATCAGCAAAAAAAACGGAAGACAGTGATAAAAAGCGGTAAAAAGTATTAAATGCAGTAAATGGTAACAAAAGCGGTAAATTGGCGTATTATGCATTATTATGCAAAATTTCATCGGTAAAAACGATTTTAACGCACTTTAACGCATTCTTCGAACTTTTACACTTTTTTACGCATTTTAACCGCCGATGATTATTCGTATTAGTGCAAAACTTCAGACTGTTAAGGGGTCGTCAATAAAGTACTTACGCCAAAAGTTTTGAAACATTGACCCCCCTCCCCCCTGTTACTATTTGCACTTTTTAGTCTCCTCCCCCCTTTGAAAAGTACGAACGCTTTTGAAGTTCCCCCCCGCCCTTCTCTTTTCTCTTCATGAGTTAAAAAGTTAATTTTTATAAAAAAAAAATATTATTTAAGAAATTTAAATATTAGGATCGTCCATAACGTACGCTGGGCATGAGTAAAAATAATAAGTCATCAAAAAGTGTGATACTCTTTATATTTCAAAACGTTCCATTTGATTAAAATAACTTCTCAATACATTTTAATATGAAGTATAAAAAGAATTTTGGAATTTCTTCATATTTTAATTAATTAATTAGCGCGATAACAGTCTTGCGAAGGGTAACAAGTTTAAAAGTTAAAGTTTTAAAGTATGGTTAAACTTTATGTATTAATTTTTAAGATTGTTATGTAAATAGTATTTTTTTAGAATTTTTTTAACTTTATTTTGTAAAAAATGTTTTTTAATAAAAATAAGACACTATAAGTTATTTCAGACCTAAACAAACAACCCCCGTTTGCATTTATTGTAAATTTAAGTTGTGCTTTAAAATAGTCAGTTAAAAGTTAAAAGTTAAAAGTTAGTTTGAAGGCGGAATTATTTAAATGGATAATAGTGAAAAGTACAAAATTATTTACCAACAAGTAGCAAAAGCTATGCCACAAAAAAGTAAATAGGAGCAACAGAAAGAAGCTTATAAATTGTGGTATAAAGTTAAGCAAAAAGAATTGACGTATGAATCAGTTTTAAAAGAACTCACACGAAAAACAATGGAAAATAAAAGTCAGTTGATGTCTTTTTGGTCTAATGTTAAAACATCAAATAATCAATCTATTGCAGTGAAACTTCTTCTCATAAACGAAATATCAGATGAGCGACCAGATGCTTTGTTAATATCCGATGAAGCAGGCAAAATAGATTTTGTAATCGATAAAACACTAGCTACTTCTTCTAAATTTGATATTCAAAAAAGTCAAAAATTGCAAACAAAAGTACCAATTGATCAGCAGACAAAATCTCATACTCCACAACAAGAGAAAATCCAAACTGAAATTTCGCAGTTAAAAGAGTAGCTGTTAACATTGGTAAATGTGCACCGTGCTGGATTGATAACTGACGAACTTAAAATAAAATCGGTTTTTGTAGAAAAGCAAATAAAAATAAAACAAACTCGTCTTAAAAAAATGAAACGCGAGGCAATCCGTCAAAGACAACGCAGAGCAAGTTCGAAACGAACACTTAATGATATTGTTGATGACATGCCCTACTTAAAATCAAAGCTTTCTGAATTCAATAGAGAAAAAAATGGTAGACCAGCTGTAATTGAAGATCAGCCAGATCTTCTTAATGCCATCGTTAACATTGCATCAATAGGAGCTGCTGCTAGCGATTGACGAAGATTGCAGGAGTTACGTTCATTTGACACGACACTTGATGACTTAAATAAAATCCTACTAAAACTGGATTATTGTTTATCGCGATCTGCAACATATCTAAGACTGATGTCTAAGCAATCAAACACACTTGAGGGAATACGTCACATTAAGACAGTCCCTGTGAAATTGATCAGAGCTGATAATACAGCTCGTGATAGGCATATCGATGCTGGATTTACATTAGTGTGCATGCAATACATGTATGAAATTTGTTCCACGTTTGGTCCAGATTCATGCTTTTATTTAAGTCTAGACGACAAAGCCAAAGTACCATTACGATTAGCAGCTGCAATAAAACAATCACCAATTTTGATGCATCTTCATTAACAAGTACGTTTGCCAGATCATAATTTTTTAGTGGCTTCCAGGCATAAACTTATACCGTCTGTTTATGCAGCTATTATTATTGATTCAAACAAATTTGCTGACGCAATGTCATATTCTGGACCAACGTATATTGCTATTAGATCTATGAAGCATGATAGCAGCACTGCTTTTACTCATGGCTGTGATTTGGAGCGTCTTGTTTCAATTGAAAATTTTAAGCTTCACATTTGTATCCGGAAGGTCAGGTAAAACCTATATTTGTTGTTGCATGTGATGGAGGTCCTGATGAAAATCCAAGGTTTCCCAACAATTGCAAGTTGCAATTGCAAGATTTATAAAATGGGATTTGAATGTCTATCTAACAGGAACTCATGCACCTCATTATTCATGGTTTTGCCACATGATTATTTTGGGACACATCTAAATGCATCTGGAAAAACAATTGACGTTGATTTAGAAAAAAAAACATTTTGCTAAAGCTGCAGAAACTCTAGCTGAAGTATGGTCGGATATAATAATTGATAACTATTCTGTTTGTGCTGAATATGTTGAACCTTCCCAACTGTCACCAATACCTGAGCAAGATTCAAAATGGATTGAAAATCACGTAAGACAAAGTCAATATTTTTTAATGCTTGTTAAGTGTGATGTTCCGAATTGCTGTAAACCTTGGCAAAGTTTCTGGAAAAAACATTTTCCTCAACGTTTTTTACCAGGTCCAGTTGTAATGTCTCATGGTGCTGAAGGAATTTTTATTCCTGAGCCAAAGGTAGCACGAAATATTCCTAAACCTTACTTTTCTTCTTTAGCGCAGCGCTTGGGATACATAGGTTCAAAAATTTCGATGGAAGCTTTGTTTAATTTGTACTGCCCATCAATTTCACAACAAGAAATTGATCAAAGAACTTGCAAAACCTGCAAAATTTAACACACTTCTAAAGCAAGTGTTAAGCGTCACAAATGCGTGTTTGGAAACATAATCAACACTACCTCTGAGAAAAATAACAATGACGATGAAAACAATGATACTCATTTAACAGTAAATAAAAGTAATTCTGATCAAATTCATGTCATCGAAAACATATTTGATTGGGTGAAATCACCCTTTGATTTAGATAGATCACCAACAATTTAAATTAGTTGGTTAATGAAGACTATATTAATAATTTTGTTTACAAAATATTAAAGCGATGTTTTGAAACCTATAAAGATAACAGTTTTTTTTAATTTGTGATTACTTAAAAAAAAATTATTACTCTGCCTTTAAACACAACCTATACTTTAAAGGTACCAAACAAACATTCACACCAGTTTGCTGATATAAAAAGTTTCCTGTTTGCCAGCAAAAGCGCTTAAAGATCAACTACATAAATCTTTCAACAAGTCTCTTTTGTTTTATTTTGTGATAATGATCTTTTAAATGATTGCAAAGTGATACACTTTACTGTCACCTTGATGTTCAGAGTTAAAAATTTTCTAACACTAAATTGATTGCTTGCATTTTTTTAGCTGAAATACTTTTCAAAAATTTATAACCTCCAATTTTCTCAAGCTTCTTAGTTTATTATATTTATCAAAAAAATTACCCGAGATAAGATGATGCAATTTTGTTACATGACATTTTTTACATTTAATAAATAATAACTATGTTTTCATACACAAAGAATTGTCGTATTTATATAAGATTGAGCACAAATGTGTTTTCCTCGCGGTTATTAATTTCCTACTTTAATTGCGATAAAGCAATATAGGCGGAGGGTATGTAAAAACATTAAAATTAAAAAAAAAAGTTTCTAGGCTTGCGATGGTTAAAACAATTGTTTTGAGCAAGCAAATCCTTTTGAATATCGCATGAAAATACAATAATTGTGCATTATCATTAAAACTTTGCCTATTCCTTAATTACTAATAAACGTAACCAAGCATGTGAGGTGTTACATTTATAAAACGCTTCAAACGAAAACTATAAGGTGCCAAGTAAACGTTCCTACCCGTTTATTTGGAACTAAAAACCCACAACATTTTAACCAACCCCATTAAAACTTATTACGTTTTTATTATTAAATTTAAATTTCTCTTACTAACTTTTAAGTTCCTTTAAAGTTTCCAAAAAAAAATTGTAATTAGATCTTCTTTAAGGGTAAGTATACCTCCCTCCCTCCCCAACTGTCATTTCATAGTGACGGTCATGGTTTTATTATTTAGAAAAAATTATTTGTTATTATATTCAAAAATATCAAGTTATTTATCAAAAAACATTTAGTTATAGATAAGTATTTGTAAGTGGTGATAAGTTATAAATATAAGCATTAACTAAGAAAAATTACTTTTAAATTAGTGCGTATGTACTTTTATATTCAACCCCTCCCCCCCTATACGCTTTCGTACGCCTCTTGAAGATCCCCTCCCCACTATGAGCGTACGTACTTTATGGACGACCCCTAACATTAAGTACGCGACACTTATAGCTCGCTAAGGTGTCTTTATGCAGACGTTACTGTGACTCTAATTTATTTTGGATCACCCTTGTTTTTCTCTTCAATGAGCCTATAATCTGGGAGCAAAATTTTTAGAAATAATTGCAAATGTCAGTTGCCCTCAATGAAATATACTCGAGTATTGACAGTTTCCTCATTTGAGAAATACACATTGTTTAAATGTGAATAGCCGCATTTCAACAATGGTTTTAATGAAGTGACACAAATGCCAAGGTCTAGTGGAGCTACCCTCCGATATCCCATAGAATGAAACTTCAAGGAAAAAGCTAGATACAGTTCTTTACTTCTTGATTTTATCACTTCGTTTTATCTTCTGCATATATTCTTTGTGCATATATCACAAAAGTCTTTTTTTGTTTAACATCTAAAGATATAGCTAAAGAGAACTTAGATTTAAAAGCTGAACTTTGTGTCTTCAATGAACTTTGAATCTTAAATGAACACCTTTTGAGTAGTTAAATATTGAGAAGTTAGAGGTACCTAAAAGATGCTCAATTTCAATCAGTTAGTCAAAAGTTATGCCAATTCTGCTATATGAAGTTACATTAGAAAAAAATAAAGAATATTGAAGTTTGACATACTTATTAGAAAGATGATGCTGCAAATTTATGCAAATTCTACATCTGTTCTGGTTTTTATTTTTTCTGATGGTGTGGAAAGTGTTGTGAAATAGCAGCTTTACTTCAGGGTCAGTAAGTAGCACTTCTCATTCTCACCTTAATGTGATCTAATGCAAAGCTTGATTAAGAACTAAATATTGCCAGATCCTTTTTATAACTAGATAATAAATAATACAGTAATAACTAGAAATTTTCCTCTTCAGTCTTTCCGGCTCATTATAATCATTAAGGACTAAAAAGAGTACTCTTACATAAAAATTCATAGCGCTTTCATTTTCCTGTTTAAAGTTATAATTTTTTTTTTCATTAAGTTAGTATTGTCTAATTTTTTTTATGAAATTCTGTTCTTCATTACATTCCACATTCTATACTTTTATAGGTATGTTGATTAGGGTGACAAAAAAAAAAATCAAAGTGCTTAATATTGGACTCTCAACCCTTTATTGTGTTCCTTTTAACTAAAAAATGAACTGTGCAAAATATTATTAGAATATTTTCATATCTAGGGGTTGCTCAAGGAGCATGATATTATCAGATTTAAGGGTCAACATAAAGTAAAAATGAATGGGGTTGTTTGCTTGTTTTCACTTGTTGATTGTTCACTAGTTTTTATTGTGTTAACAATTGTGGACTTTTGCATATTTGGAATTTGATGTTGATATTCTTCCACAGTTTGTAAAATATATTGCAATTAAGTTTCATCTGTTTTCAAGATTTTTGTGTAATCTAAAAGGAGTTTCACCGCTCAATCAGCTTTGTCATTCACAACTTTCATAGAATTAACAATTTTATGTACATCCTGGTATTCGGTTATGGT
>NW_028324403.1:0-12500 GCF_058129835.1 Hydra viridissima | reverse complement strand
CATCAACTGAGGCTACTTCAAGAGAATCAACTGAGTCAACATCAACAGAGTCTAAATCAACTGAATCTACACCAACAGACTCTACATCAACTGACTCAACATCAAAAGAGTCTTCATTAACTGAATCTACTTCAACTGAGGCTGCTTCAGCAGAATCAACTGAGACAACATCAACAGAGTCTACATCAACTGAATCTACATCAACTGAGTCAAAATCAACAGAACCTACAGCAACAGAAATTACATCAACAGAATCTACATCAACTGAGTCAACATTAACAGAATCTACAGCAACAGAAATTTCATCAACAGAATCTACATCAACTGAGTCAACATCAACAGAGTCTACATCAACTGAATCTACATCAACTGAGGCTACTTCAAAAGAATCAACTGAGTCAACATCAACAGAGTCTTCATCAACTGAATCTACATCAACAGAGTCAACATCAACAGAATCTACAGCAACAGAAATTTCATCAACAGAATCTACATCTACTGAATCAACATCAACAGAGTCTACATCAACTGAATCTACATCAACTGAGGCTACTTCAAAAGAATCAACTGAGTCAACATCAACAGAGTCTACATCAACTGAATCTAAGTCTACATCAACTGAATCTACATCAACTGAGGCCACTTCAAAAGATTATACATCAACTGACTCTTCATCAACAGAATCAACACAAACAGACTCTACATCAACTGCGTCTCAGTTAACTTCAACAGAGACTACATCAACTGAGTCAATATCAACTGAATCTACATCAACAGACTCTACATCAACTGAGGCTATTTCAACAGAATCTACATCAGCTGAGTCAACATCAACAGAATCTACATCATCAGAAATTACATCAACAGAATCTAAATCAACTGAGTCTACTTCAAAACAGTCGACATCAACTGGATCTAGATCAACTGAGGCAACTTCAACAGAATCAACATCAACTGAGTCAACATCAAAAGAATCTACACCAACAGACTCTACATCAACTGCGGCTTCTTCAACAGAATCTACATCCTCTGAGTTAGCTTCAACAGAGTCTACATCAACTGAATCTACGTTAACTGAGGTTCCTTCAACCGAATCTGCATCATCTGAGACAACATCAACAGAGTCAACATCAACTAAATCTAAATCAACTGAGGCTACTTCAACAGAATCTATATCAACTGAGTCAACATCAACAGAATCTACAGCGGCAGAAATTACATCAACAGAATCTACATCAACTGAGGCTACTTCAGCAGAATCAACTGAGTCAACATCAACAGAGTCTACAGCAACAGAAATTTCATCAACTGAATCTACATCTACTGAGTCAACATCAACAGAGTCTACATCATCTGAATCTACGTCAACTGAGGCTACTTCAAAAGAATCAACTGAGTCAACATCAACAGAGTCTTCATCAACTGAATCTTCATCAACTGAGTCAATATCAACAGAATCTACAGCAACAGAAATTTCCTCAACAGAATCTACATCTACTGAATCAACATCAACAGAGTCTACATCAACTGAATCTACATCAAGTGAGGCTACTTCAAAAGAATCAACTGAGTCAACATCAACAGAGTCTACATCAACTGAATCTACACCAACAGACTCTACATCAACTGAGTCAACATCGAAAGAGTCTTCATTAACTGAATCAACATCAACTGAGGCTGCTTCAGCAGAATCAACTGAGTCAACATCAACAGAGTCTACATCAACTGAATCTACATCAACTGAGACAACATCAACAGAATCTAGAGCAACAGAAATTTCATCAACAGAATCTACATCTACTGAGTCAACATCAACAGACTCTACATCAACTGAATCTACATCAAGTGAGGCTACTTCAAAAGAATCAACTGAGTCAACATCACCAGAGTCTACATCAACTGAATCTACATCAACAGAGTCAACATCAACAGAATCTACAGCAACAGAAATTTCATCAACAGAATCTACATCTACTGAATCAACATCAACAGAGTCTACATCAACTGAATCTACATCAACTGAGGCTACTTCAAAAGAATCAACTGAGTCAACATCAACAGAGTCTACATCAACTGAATCTACATCAACTGAGGCCACTTCAAAAGATTATACATCAACTGACTCTTCATCAACAGAATCAACACAAACAGACTCTACATCAACTGCGTCTCCTTCGACGGAAACTACATCATCTGAGTTAACTTCAACAGAGACTACATCAACTGAGTCAATATCAACTGAATCTACATCAACAGACTCTACATCAACTGAGGCTATTTCAACAGAATCTACATCAGCTGAGTCAACATCAACAGAATCTACATCATCAGAAATTACATCAACAGAATCTAAATCAACTGAGTCTACTTCAAAAGAGTCGACAGCAACTGGATCTAGATCAACTGAGGCAACTTCAACAGAATCAACATCAACTGAGTCAACATCAAAAGAATCTACACCAACAGACTCTACATCAACTGCGGCTTCTTCAACAGAATCTACATCCTCTGAGTTAGCTTCAACAGAGTCTACATCAACTGAATCTACGTTAACTGAGGTTCCTTCAACCGAATCTGCATCATCTGAGACAACATCAACAGAGTCAACATCAACTAAATCTAAATCAACTGAGGCTACTTCAACAGAATCTATATCAACTGAGTCAACATCAACAGAATCTACAGCGGCAGAAATTACATCAACAGAATCTACATCAACTGAGGCTACTTCAGCAGAATCAACTGAGTCAACATCAACAGAGTCTACAGCAACAGAAGTTTCATCAACTGAATCTACATCTACTGAGTCAACATCAACAGAGTCTACATCATCTGAATCTACGTCAACTGAGGCTACTTCAAAAGAATCAACTGAGTCAACATCAACAGAGTCTTCATCAACTGAATCTTCATCAACTGAGTCAACATCAACAGAATCTACAGCAACAGAAATTTCCTCAACAGAATCTACATCTACTGAATCAACATCAACAGAGTCTACATCAACTGAATCTACATCAAGTGAGGCTACTTCAAAAGAATCAACTGAGTCAACATCAACAGAGTCTACATCAACTGAATCTACACCAACAGACTCTACATCAACTGAGTCAACATCGAAAGAGTCTTCATTAACTGAATCAACATCAACTGAGGCTGCTTCAGCAGAATCAACTGAGTCAACATCAACAGAGTCTACATCAACTGAATCTACATCAACTGAGACAACATCAACAGAATCTACAGCAACAGAACTTTCATCAACAGAATCTACATCTACTGAGTCAACATCAACAGACTCTACATCAACTGAATCTACATCAAGTGAGGCTACTTCAAAAGAATCAACTGAGTCAACATCACCAGAGTCTACATCAACTGAATCTACATCAACAGAGTCAACATCAACAGAATCTACAGCAACAGAAATTTCATCATCAGAATCTACATCTACTGAGTCAACATCAACAGAGTCTACATCAATTGAATCTACATCAACTGAGGCTACTTCAAAAGAATCAACTGAGTCAACATCAACAGAGTCTTCATCAACTGAATCTACATCAACTGAGTCAACATCAACAGAATCTACAGCAACAGAAGTTTCCTCAACAGAATCTACATCTACTGAATCAACATCAACAGAGTCTACATCAACTGACTCTACATCAACTGAGGCTACTGCAAGAGAATCAACTGAGTCAACATCAACAGAGTCTACATCAACTGAATCTTCATCAACTGAGTCAACATCAACAGAATCTACAGCAACAGAAGTTTCCTCAACAGAATCTACATCTACTGAATCAACATCAACAGAGTCTACATCAACTGACTCTACATCAACTGAGGCTACTTCAAGAGAATCAACTGAGTCAACATCAACAGAGTCTAAATCAACTGAATCTACACCAACAGACTCTACATCAACTGATTCAACATCAAAAGAGTCTTCATTAACTGAATCTACATCAACTGAGGCTGCTTCAGCAGAATCAAATGAGACAACATCAACAGAGTCTACATCAACTGAATCTACATCAACTGAGTCAAAATCAACAGAACCTACAGCAACAGAAATTACATCAACAGAATCTACATCAACTGAGTCAACATTAACAGAATCTACAGCAACAGAAATTTCATCAACAGAATCTACATCAACTGAGTCAACATCAACAGAGTCTACATCAACTGAATCTACATCAACTGAGGCTACTTCAAAAGAATCAACTGAGTCAACATCAACAGAGTCTTCATCAACTGAATCTACATCAACAGAGTCAACATCAACAGAATCTACAGCAACAGAAATTTCATCAACAGAATCTACATCTACTGAATCAACATCAACAGAGTCTACATCAACTGAATCTACATCAACTGAGGCTACTTCAAAAGAATCAACTGAGTCAACATCAACAGAGTCTACATCAACTGAATCTACATCAACTGAGGCCACTTCAAAAGATTATACATCAACTGACTCTTCATCAACAGAATCAACACAAACAGACTCTACATCAACTGCGTCTCCTTCGACGGAAACTACATCATCTGAGTTAACTTCAACAGAGACTACATCAACTGAGTCAATATCAACTGAATCTACATCAACAGACTCTACATCAACTGAGGCTATTTCAACAGAATCTACATCAGCTGAGTCAACATCAACAGAATCTACATCATCAGAAATTACATCAACAGAATCTAAATCAACTGAGTCTACTTCAAAAGAGTCGACATCAACTGGATCTAGATCAACTGAGGCAACTTCAACAGAATCAACATCAACTGAGTCAACATCAAAAGAATCTACACCAACAGACTCTACATCAACTGCGGCTTCTTCAACAGAATCTACATCCTCTGAGTTAGCTTCAACAGAGTCTACATCAACTGAATCTACGTTAACTGAGGTTCCTTCAACCGAATCTGCATCATCTGAGACAACATCAACAGAGTCAACATCAACTAAATCTAAATCAACTGAGGCTACTTCAACAGAATCTATATCAACTGAGTCAACATCAACAGAATCTACAGCGGCAGAAATTACATCAACAGAATCTACATCAACTGAGGCTACTTCAGCAGAATCAACTGAGTCAACATCAACAGAGTCTACAGCAACAGAAATTTCATCAACTGAATCTACATCTACTGAGTCAACATCAACAGAGTCTACATCATCTGAGTCTACGTCAACTGAGGCTACTTCAAAAGAATCAACTGAGTCAACATCAACAGAGTCTTCATCAACTGAATCTTCATCAACTGAGTCAACATCAACAGAATCTACAGCAACAGAAATTTCCTCAACAGAATCTACATCTACTGAATCAACATCAACAGAGTCTACATCAACTGAATCTACATCAAGTGAGGCTACTTCAAAAGAATCAACTGAGTCAACATCAACAGAGTCTACATCAACTGAATCTACACCAACAGACTCTACATCAACTGAGTCAACATCGAAAGAGTCTTCATTAACTGAATCAACATCAACTGAGGCTGCTTCAGCAGAATCAACTGAGTCAACATCAACAGAGTCTACATCAACTAAATCTACATCAACTGAGACAACATCAACAGAATCTACAGCAACAGAACTTTCATCAACAGAATCTACATCTACTGAGTCAACATCAACAGACTCTACATCAACTGAATCTACATCAAGTGAGGCTACTTCAAAAGAATCAACTGAGTCAACATCACCAGAGTCTACATCAACTGAATCTACATCAACAGAGTCAACATCAACAGAATCTACAGCAACAGAAATTTCATCATCAGAATCTACATCTACTGAGTCAACATCAACAGAGTCTACATCAATTGAATCTACATCAACTGAGGCTACTTCAAAAGAATCAACTGAGTCAACATCAACAGAGTCTTCATCAACTGAATCTTCATCAACTGAGTCAACATCAACAGAATCTACAGCAACAGAAGTTTCCTCAACAGAATCTACATCTACTGAATCAACATCAACAGAGTCTACATCAACTGACTCTACATCAACTGAGGCTACTTCAAGAGAATCAACTGAGTCAACATCAACAGAGTCTACATCAACTGAATCTTCATCAACTGAGTCAACATCAACAGAATCTACAGCAACAGAAGTTTCCTCAACAGAATCTACATCTACTGAATCAACATCAACAGAGTCTACATCAACTGACTCTACATCAACTGAGGCTACTTCAAGAGAATCAACTGAGTCAACATCAACAGAGTCTAAATCAACTGAATCTACACCAACAGACTCTACATCAACTGATTCAACATCAAAAGAGTCTTCATTAACTGAATCTACATCAACTGAGGCTGCTTCAGCAGAATCAAATGAGACAACATCAACAGAGTCTACATCAACTGAATCTACATCAACTGAGTCAAAATCAACAGAACCTACAGCAACAGAAATTACATCAACAGAATCTACATCAACTGAGTCAACATTAACAGAATCTACAGCAACAGAAATTTCATCAACAGAATCTACATCAACTGAGTCAACATCAACAGAGTCTACATCAACTGAATCTACATCAACTGAGGCTACTTCAAAAGAATCAACTGAGTCAACATCAACAGAGTCTTCATCAACTGAATCTACATCAACAGAGTCAACATCAACAGAATCTACAGCAACAGAAATTTCATCAACAGAATCTACATCTACTGAATCAACATCAACAGAGTCTACATCAACTGAATCTACATCAACTGAGGCTACTTCAAAAGAATCAACTGAGTCAACATCAACAGAGTCTACATCAACTGAATCTACATCAACTGAGGCCACTTCAAAAGATTATACATCAACTGACTCTTCATCAACAGAATCAACACAAACAGACTCTACATCAACTGCGTCTCCTTCGACGGAAACTACATCATCTGAGTTAACTTCAACAGAGACTACATCAACTGAGTCAATATCAACTGAATCTACATCAACAGACTCTACATCAACTGAGGCTATTTCAACAGAATCTACATCAGCTGAGTCAACATCAACAGAATCTACATCATCAGAAATTACATCAACAGAATCTAAATCAACTGAGTCTACTTCAAAAGAGTCGACATCAACTGGATCTAGATCAACTGAGGCAACTTCAACAGAATCAACATCAACTGAGTCAACATCAAAAGAATCTACACCAACAGACTCTACATCAACTGCGGCTTCTTCAACAGAATCTACATCCTCTGAGTTAGCTTCAACAGAGTCTACATCAACTGAATCTACGTTAACTGAGGTTCCTTCAACCGAATCTGCATCATCTGAGACAACATCAACAGAGTCAACATCAACTAAATCTAAATCAACTGAGGCTACTTCAACAGAATCTATATCAACTGAGTCAACATCAACAGAATCTACAGCGGCAGAAATTACATCAACAGAATCTACATCAACTGAGGCTACTTCAGCAGAATCAACTGAGTCAACATCAACAGAGTCTACAGCAACAGAAATTTCATCAACTGAATCTACATCTACTGAGTCAACATCAACAGAGTCTACATCATCTGAATCTACGTCAACTGAGGCTACTTCAAAAGAATCAACTGAGTCAACATCAACAGAGTCTTCATCAACTGAATCTTCATCAACTGAGTCAACATCAACAGAATCTACAGCAACAGAAATTTCCTCAACAGAATCTACATCTACTGAATCAACATCAACAGAGTCTACATCAACTGAATCTACATCAAGTGAGGCTACTTCAAAAGAATCAACTGAGTCAACATCAACAGAGTCTACATCAACTGAATCTACACGAACAGACTCTACATCAACTGAGTCAACATCGAAAGAGTCTTCATTAACTGAATCAACATCAACTGAGGCTGCTTCAGCAGAATCAACTGAGTCAACATCAACAGAGTCTACATCAACTGAATCTACATCAACTGAGACAACATCAACAGAATCTACAGCAACAGAAATTTCATCAACAGAATCTACATCTACTGAGTCAACATCAACAGACTCTACATCAACTGAATCTACATCAAGTGAGGCTACTTCAAAAGAATCAACTGAGTCAACATCACCAGAGTCTACATCAACTGAATCTACATCAACAGAGTCAACATCAACAGAATCTACAGCAACAGAAATTTCATCATCAGAATCTACATCTACTGAGTCAACATCAACAGAGTCTACATCAATTGAATCTACATCAACTGAGGCTACTTCAAAAGAATCAACTGAGTCAACATCAACAGAGTCTTCATCAACTGAATCTACATCAACTGAGTCAACATCAACAGAATCTACAGCAACAGAAGTTTCCTCAACAGAATCTACATCTACTGAATCAACATCAACAGAGTCTACATCAACTGACTCTAAATCAACTGAGGCTACTTCAAGAGAATCAACTGAGTCAACATCAACAGAGTCTACATCAACTGAATCTACATCAACAGAGTCAACATCAACAGAATCTACAGCAACAGAAATTTCATCAACAGAATCTACATCTACTGAATCAACATCAACAGAGTCTACATCAACTGAATCTACATCAACTGAGGCTACTTCAAAAGAATCAACTGAGTCAACATCAACAGAGTCTACATCAACTGAATCTACATCAACTGAGGCCACTTCAAAAGATTATACATCAACTGACTCTTCATCAACAGAATCAACACAAACAGACTCTACATCAACTGCGTCTCCTTCGACGGAAACTACATCATCTGAGTTAACTTCAACAGAGACTACATCAACTGAGTCAATATCAACTGAATCTACATCAACAGACTCTACATCAACTGAGGCTATTTCAACAGAATCTACATCAGCTGAGTCAACATCAACAGAATCTACATCATCAGAAATTACATCAACAGAATCTAAATCAACTGAGTCTACTTCAAAAGAGTCGACATCAACTGGATCTAGATCAACTGAGGCAACTTCAACAGAATCAACATCAACTGAGTCAACATCAAAAGAATCTACACCAACAGACTCTACATCAACTGCGGCTTCTTCAACAGAATCTACATCCTCTGAGTTAGCTTCAACAGAGTCTACATCAACTGAATCTACGTTAACTGAGGTTCCTTCAACTGAATCTGCATCATCTGAGACAACATCAACAGAGTCAACATCAACTAAATCTAAATCAACTGAGGCTACTTCAACAGAATCTATATCAACTGAGTCAACATCAACAGAATCTACAGCGGCAGAAATTACATCAACAGAATCTACATCAACTGAGGCTACTTCAGCAGAATCAACTGAGTCAACATCAACAGAGTTTACAGCAACAGAAATTTCATCAACTGAATCTACATCTACTGAGTCAACATCAACAGAGTCTACATCATCTGAATCTACGTCAACTGAGGCTACTTCAAAAGAATCAACTGAGTCAACATCAACAGAGTCTTCATCAACTGAATCTTCATCAACTGAGTCAACATCAACAGAATCTACAGCAACAGAAATTTCCTCAACAGAATCTACATCTACTGAATCAACATCAACAGAGTCTACATCAACTGAATCTACATCAAGTGAGGTTACTTCAAAAGAATCAACTGAGTCAACATCAACAGAGTCTACATCAACTGAATCTTCATCAACTGAGTCAACATCAACAGAATCTACAGCAACAGAAGTTTCCTCAACAGAATCTACATCTACTGAATCAACATCAACAGAGTCTACAACAACTGACTCTACATCAACTGAGGCTACTTCAAGAGAATCAACTGAGTCAACATCAACAGAGTCTAAATCAACTGAATCTACACCAACAGACTCTACATCAACTGATTCAACATCAAAAGAGTCTTCATTAACTGAATCTACATCAACTGAGGCTGCTTCAGCAGAATCAACTGAGACAACATCAACAGAGTCTACATCAACTGAATCTACATCAACTGAGTCAAAATCAACAGAACCTACAGCAACAGAAATTACATCAACAGAATCTACATCAACTGAGTCAACATTAACAGAATCTACAGCAACAGAAATTTCATCAACAGAATCTACATCAACTGAGTCAACATCAACAGAGTCTACATCATCTGAATCTACGTCAACTGAGGCTACTTCAAAAGAATCAACTGAGTCAACATCAACAGAGTCTTCATCAACTGAATCTTCATCAACTGAGTCAACATCAACAGAATCTACAGCAACAGAAATTTCCTCAACAGAATCTACATCTACTGAATCAACATCAACAGAGTCTACATCAACTGAATCTACATCAAGTGAGGCTACTTCAAAAGAATCAACTGAGTCAACATCAACAGAGTCTACATCAACTGAATCTACACCAACAGACTCTACATCAACTGAGTCAACATCGAAAGAGTCTTCATTAACTGAATCAACATCAACTGAGGCTGCTTCAGCAGAATCAACTGAGTCAACATCAACAGAGTCTACATCAACTGAATCTACATCAACTGAGACAACTTCAACAGAATCTACAGCAACAGAAATTTCATCAACAGAATCTACATCTACTGAGTCAACATCAACAGACTCTACATCAACTGAATCTACATCAAGTGAGGCTACTTCAAAAGAATCAACTGAGTCAACATCACCAGAGTCTACATCAACTGAATCTACATCAACAGAGTCAACATCAACAGAATCTACAGCAACAGAAATTTCATCATCAGAATCTACATCTACTGAGTCAACATCAACAGAGTCTACATCAATTGAATCTACATCAACTGAGGCTACTTCAAAAGAATCAACTGAGTCAACATCAACAGAGTCTTCATCAACTGAATCTACATCAACTGAGTCAACATCAACAGAATCTACAGCAACAGAAGTTTCCTCAACAGAATCTACATCTACTGAATCAACATCAACAGAGTCTACATCAACTGACTCTACATCAACTGAGGCTACTTCAAGAGAATCAACTGAGTCAACATCAACAGAGTCTACATCAACTGAATCTTCATCAACTGAGTCAACATCAACAGAATCTACAGCAACAGAAGTTTCCTCAACAGAATCTACATCTACTGAATCAACATCAACAGAGTCTACAACAACTGACTCTACATCAACTGAGGCTACTTCAAGAGAATCAACTGAGTCAACATCAACAGAGTCTAAATCAACTGAATCTACACCAACAGACTCTACATCAACTGATTCAACATCAAAAGAGTCTTCATTAACTGAATCTACATCAACTGAGGCTGCTTCAGCAGAATCAACTGAGACAACATCAACAGAGTCTACATCAACTGAATCTACATCAACTGAGTCAAAATCAACAGAACCTACAGCAACAGAAATTACATCAACAGAATCTACATCAACTGAGTCAACATTAACAGAATCTACAGCAACAGAAATTTCATCAACAGAATCTACATCAACTGAGTCAACATCAACAGAGTCTACATCAACTGAATCTACATCAACTGAGGCTACTTCAAAAGAATCAACTGAGTCAACATCAACAGAGTCTTCATCAACTGAATCTACATCAACAGAGTCAACATCAACAGAATCTACAGCAACAGAAATTTCATCAACAGAATCTACATCTACTGAATCAACATCAACAGAGTCTACATCAACTGAATCTACATCAACTGAGGCTACTTCAAAAGAATCAACTGAGTCAACATCAACAGAGTCTACATCAACTGAATCTACATCAACTGAGGCCACTTCAAAAGATTATACATCAACTGACTCTTCATCAACAGAATCAACACAAACAGACTCTACATCAACTGCGTCTCCTTCGACGGAAACTACATCATCTGAGTTAACTTCAACAGAGACTACATCAACTGAGTCAATATCAACTGAATCTACATCAACAGACTCTACATCAACTGAGGCTATTTCAACAGAATCTACATCAGCTGAGTCAACATCAACAGAATCTACATCATCAGAAATTACATCAACAGAATCTAAATCAACTGAGTCTACTTCAAAACAGTCGACATCAACTGGATCTAGATCAACTGAGGCAACTTCAACAGAATCAACATCAGCTGAGTCAACATCAAAAGAATCTACACCAACAGACTCTATATCAACTGCGGCTTCTTCAACAGAATCTACATCCTCTGAGTTAGCTTCAACAGAGTCTACATCAACTGAATCTACGTTAACTGAGGTTCCTTCAACCGAATCTGCATCATCTGAGACAACATCAACAGAGTCTACATCAACTGAATCTACACCAACAGACTCTACATCAACTGAGTCAACATCGAAAGAGTCTTCATTAACTGAATCAACATCAACTGAGGCTGCTTCAGCAGAATCAACTGAGTCAACATCAACAGAGTCTACATCAACTGAATCTACATCAACTGAGACAACATCAACAGAATCTACAGCAACAGAAATTTCATCAACAGAATCTACATCTACTGAGTCAACATCAACAGACTCTACATCAACTGAATCTACATCAAGTGAGGCT